>NC_083472.1:3665000-3827500 GCF_030014155.1 Tachysurus vachellii | reverse complement strand
CCATATTAATAGGGTTTGTACAGATCCTTAAAAGTCTTTAAAATGCTTGATTTTGTAAATTCGTCATGACTCAGGTATCTTCTGTGCCTCTAAAGTGACCCCATTATGCCTTTCACTTCACCTTAGTTTATAAAGCCAGGACAGACTTTCTATGAGCAACTTGATATTTATCATTTTTATAAAATTGCCTACAAAGTGCAGTTTACTGTTTATTCATTCATTCATCTTCTAGCGCTTATCCAAACTACCTCGGGTCACGGGGAGCCTGCACCTATCTCAGGTGTCATTGGGCATCAAGGCAGGATACACCCTGGACGGAGTGCCAACCCATCGCAGGGCACACACACACACTCTCATTCACTCACGCAATCACACACTAGGGACAATTTTCCAGAGATGCCAATCAACCTACCATGCATGTCTTTGGACCGGGGGAGGAAACCGGAGTACCCGGAGGAAACCCCAGAGGCACGGGGAGAACATGCAAACTCCACACACACAAGGTGGAGGCAGGAATCGAACCCCAACCCTGGAGGTTGAGGCGAACGTGCTAACCACTAAGCCACCGTGCCCCCCTCCAGTTTACTGTTTAATGCTCTGAAATTAAACCACTAACTAGGACAGTGGCTCTTTCATCCCTCTGCTGCGGCTCCCTGTAGATTTGGAAAATAAATATTTAATTTAAATTTATTTTATTTTAGTTAGTTAGTTTTTAAAAAAATGTAATTCTAAGATTATGATGCTCTTGTAACATTAACAGGGCTCTCAAGTTTTGATGACAGGCAAGCATGACATCTCCAAAGCGCGAAAATACCCTCGCTAATGAATATGCTTTTTTCATTGGTTGTTGCATTAAATCTTACCCAGATGATTGGCTAATGTGTAGCCTCTTTTTTTTTTTTTTGATTGGCTGAAAAGTGTCAGGCTCGACTAAGAGCTCCAGGGGTGACGCGCTTGATTCCTGCCCGGTTCCATAGAGACATCGATGCGGACTGATACATTTTGGGTGCTGCGGCTTATTAAATATATGATAAATAGTCAAAAAGATTTTCTGACAAATACAATGGGTGGCAGGAGAGCGTGAGAAAAGACCGAAATGCGCGACTGTCACTCTCAATGCGTGACACTTGACAGCCCTGCATTAAAACAAACCGTGTTTAATTTTTTTTCTCGCTCAAAATATACGTCATAACTGCCGACCTGCAAAATCCGACACACAGAAGCTGCAGCTGGCAAGTTAAAATTTTGATGTCATGAATAAGAAGAGGACTCAATTAGACATTGAACATTTTATTTGAACCTAACCTTCAATCCAGCGTCTTTTTTGTTAAGGTTAGTTCAAACTGTTCTTAATATTTTTGTTTGCCTGCAGAAATAAAATTTTGTTTACTCGGTAGCAGTTCACTGATTTCATAAATGCAACACACTACAGTTTTTTCTACACTTTCCATAGAGTTAAATAACAACATATGCGGCTGTTCTCTTCATTTCAGATGTCAAAAGGGTTTTGTGGCTCCCTGTGTTTTTTTCTGTTGGAAACGGGTCCAAATGGCTCTTTGAGTGTTTAAGGTTGCCGACCCCTGAACTAGGACAATTAAGGACTCAAGTTTGTCTACGTCCCAGAGCTGAATTTCTGTAATAATCCAAACACAAATGGAAAAATTCATATCAATATAAATTTGTTTAAATGATATCACAAGTAGAAGAACTGTAACCTCAGGTAACCTGGATTTCTTGAGAAATTGCTCAGCTGTGACCTGTCTCACAGTCCTGCCTTCTGGCTGGGCCACAATAATTGGATCCACTGCACCAGAGGCTTATGGTTCTCCAGGGTAGGATAGTTTTCTTTCTAATTGTGTCTCTGTTGTTCAGCCATGGTTATGTCACACACTCTTCCAGCAGCCACTCTTAACAGTCTTTAACAGTTAAATGGTGACTTGAGAATTCTTGAATAGTAACCTAAGAGGGCTTTGTACTCTTTGTGGGTAAGTCGAGCCTTAGCTCCATTACGTGCCAAATGATACGCTGTGATTTACTGTATATACATCCCACTTCACATATACATACAGTACGGTAGTCATAGGGAACGTTGTAGTCTCGCTGACGGTCAGAAGGTATGAACCCTGAAGCGGCTTTATTGGTTGACGACCATCCGAAAGGGCATCTGATTGACATATAAAGCAACCAATCACAGTTTGTTTAGTTCAGTGTCAGTTTTAGAGCCGTTAAAATGTAAAGTCCTGTGCATCTATGATCTTCTCGTTATTTGGAAAATCCAGTGTTTCTCTGATCATCATTAGCGCTCATTGTCACAGTTGTAAACATCACGGTTACCTTCTTCATGACGTCATGACGGATTTGTTTCCAACAAACACGTCTCCCAGAAATCCTGTCGGAAATCCTGAAATCCTGTTTCCAATTTTGTGTGCATCAGACTGTTCATGAGCCTGACTGGTCTGAGGCTATGACACTGGGTTTGACGGTTTTGCAAGAACCCAGGCAACCTTAATGCTACATTCACACATAACATACAACGACAAAGCGACTGTTTCAGTAAGAGTTGGCAATATTTATATATTAATATTTAATATTGCTCTTGACAATCCATTTTCCTGCCTTTATTTTCTCAACCAATTTAGTCACTAGCAAATTTCCTCCCAGACCAGCCAGTGTTTATGAGCCAGATTATAAGACAGCTCTCAATGAGGAGAGTGAAGGCTAACACACCCATCCTAAAAGAAATATGAAGTCATGCAACTTTTGCCTCACAAAGCAGTGATACACTCTTAGGGGGAAAAAAAGCATTATCTGCCCTTTTCCATTTTCATGAGCTCAGAGAAGGGAACAATTGGCTAGTGCTGCTCTCATTGATAAAGGGGAGAGAGAGTAGAGCTGAGAGTAATATCAATAAGTTAGCTAGCTAATCGATTCAAATTAGCTAAAATATCAGCTTAAGGATAAACATCAGCTAGTTTCAAAGTGTTGGTTTGCTATTAAAAATCTTTACAAATTTATTGTTTTAAAATAGCTTAACATTGGTTAGCAATCCAGGGGTTCGATTCCCGCCTCCGCCTTGTGTGTGTGGAGTTTGCATGTTCTCCCCGTGCCTCGGGGGTTTCCTCCGGGTACTCCGGTTTCCTCCCCCGGTCCAAAGACATGCATGGTAGGTTGATTGGCATCTCTGGAAAATTGTTCATAGTGTGTGATTGCGTGAGTGAATGAGAGTGTGTGTGCCCTGCGATGGGTTGGCACTCCATCCAGGGTGTATCCTGCCATGATGCCCGATGACGCCTGAGATAGGCACTGGCTCCCCGAGACCCGAGGTAGTTCGGATAAGCGGTAGAAGATGAGAGAGTGAGAGTGGTTAGCAATCCTCTATATTGGCTAGCAAATGTTTAGCTTTCCGGATAGTTTTTTCTGGGTTCTTAGCTTCCGTAGAGAGTTCCTTTCTTGGAGCCATTTCTGTTTATTGTTTATATGATGTTTCTATAACATCCTGTGCTGCTATACACAGGGTCAGGGTTCTATTCCAAGGGCCAAACACAAGAACCTATTAGTATTTGAGATACTAGATTTTTAAGCTAATGTTCAGCTTCACCAAGCATTTGGTCTTACATTACCGTCTCTCATCACTCCCTTATTGTTTTTTTTCTGATGAAACTCTAATATTTAGTCAACTTCAATGGCTGTTTGTGTTTGAGTTCCCAATATATATTCGACAAACTTACTTTTATTGTCTAGGTAAAGTTTGGTTTAACTCAGTGATTGATATAATGTTCATTTATTGACTATTTATTCATCACTTGTTGCAGTTGGAGTTAAAAACATACAGGGTTTTTTTTTGGGTAAATGTCAGGCTAAGATGCTGCACCAGAGATGACATTTGAGTGGGCTAATAACATCAGAAATGAGTTTAGCTTGGACTACATGTGACATTTAGATATATGGAGATGCATATGGAGATTTGCAGTTTGAGGGAAGATCTGTGCAAAGAACCCAACCAGCCAGCCAGCTTCTCTGTGAACGGCTGCCAAATTGGATTGACTGTTTCCACCCCCAAACTGGAAGTCGACCAGCTAAATAAATGATAAATTATAAAACACTGCAGACATGATGGATCTATTTACACCAGCACTCTTACATATATAGGTTCTGTTGATAGGTCTTAGTTTTAAAGTTGAAAACCCTTCATGATTTTGGTTGGAACTATTTATTTGGTTTCAGGGGGGATTTAACCCTGGCGGTTTAGCCTGAAACGGAGCACTTATTTCATGCATTCATTCATTTTCTACCGTTTATCCGAACTACCTCGGGTCACGGGGAGCCTGTGCCTAACTCAGGTGTCATCGGGCATCAAGGCAGGATACACCCTGGATGGAGTGCACTTATTTTTAAGGAAAAAATTAGGCACGTGAAGCTGTCATGCGTACTGGGTAGCCAGCACAGTTTCGAACCCGAGGCTACCTGTAGGAGGTGGTGTGAGTTCGGTTGTTTTGAAACAGTGTCACGATTCCTGTGAACGTAAACACAACTCTGGTCCGCACTTGTTCAGGAAGTAAAGTAACCTGCGTGATGTGCGTTTTACTCGGCGATGACATCATTAGTTGTCGTACTTAACATAATCTATCAGACATAAACAATAAATATGGTGAGTCGACATGGTTTTATTCTCTCTCACGTTTGTGATGGTGTGAGATTAACAGAAATGCAGAGATGTGCGATAGTTTCAAGTGAGACAAAAACCAGACCAAGACTGCAGGTGAACACCAGGAACCCGGACCTCAGCAAACGTGCCTGGTGTAAAAGACACCTAAAGAGTGTAAGGGTAAGGCTTCTAGAGCTTCAGCACATGTTTTAACCTGTTTCCATGGCAGTATAAAAATACAACACAAGCCTGAACTTGTTTCCAAAGAAACTTCCAATAAGAAGCTCTTTCGTACCCCTGAGTCACTGACCAGTCCAACATGATCTCTACTTTGCTAAACCAGGTTATCTACTTGATCTTTTTAAGTGCAGTCACCAGCTATGTTGAATTCAAGTAGTGAGGTTTTATATATTTATGAATCATGCTCTAATGCTGAATGAACATGGGCGCTATGGGAACAAATGATGTGAATAGGAAAATAGGTTTTAACCTTGTTAGCCACAGATGCACCTCTGGCAGAAGAGACACCGTTGCTATAGTAACAAAGCATGGCCGTGGTATGGCGTGTTTCAGGTTCTCGCGGGATTTGTCCTTTTTTTGAGCTTTACTGAGCACAAGCCATAAGGCAAAATAAATAAAACACACACATGGGAGCCAAATGATGCAATCCAGCCTATGAATATAGACCAAAAAAAGCTTTATTACTTATTAGTTTAACTTATTAAAATTGTTGATTGAAACTCATTATAATTTTTCTTTCACAACTGAACATCTTGGTCTTTATTACACATTTATAAGCATTAATTAACTTATTTATAAGGGACTGCTGTAGAGTTATAAAAACTTGTGGTATTAGAGGTTTTACTGTATGTGACTTTTTTTCTATAACATGAAAGTATAATTAAAATGTTTAAACTTGTTATTAGGGGGCACGGTGGCTTAGTGGTTAGCACGTTCGCCTCACACCTCCAGGGTTGGGGGTTTGATTCCCGCCTCCGCCTTGTGTGTGTGGAGTTTGCATGTTCTCCCCATGCCTCAGGGGTTTCCTCCGGGTACTCCGGTTTCCTCCCCCGGTCCAAAGACATGCATGGTAGGTTGATTGGCATCTCTGGAAAATTGTCCGTAGTGTGTGAGTGCGTGAGTGAATGAGAGTGTGTGTGTGCCCTGCGATGGGTTGGCACTCCATCCAGGGTGTATCCTGCCTTGATGCCCGATGACGCCTGAGATAGGCACAGGCTCCCCGTGACCCGAGGTAGTTCGGATAAGCGGTAGAAAATGAATGAATGAACCTTGTTATTAATTATGACACTTATATAATGCTTTATAAAAGTGCTATGAATGCAAATTTAATTCCCAAAGTCAGTTGTATACCAATTTTTATTACAATTGTTTAAATAAACACCTTACCTGTAAAAAGTTACTTAGTAGAAATCACTTTGGTAAAACAACATTATCAAAAGTCAATTAAAAGTAGCTTCCCAGCATTAAGGCAGCCAGTGGAGACTTCTTTTATCAATGCACTTATACTAAAAGCAACTAAATATACTAAACACCCAAGGTAAAAGTAAACATCACAGTTTTACACACTCAACCTTTAATGGTCATTAAGACCTCTTTTCTCACCTTTTCTCCTGTCCTCCTTTTGTCCATTTTAGTAGGTACAAACCACTGCATACCAGGAACATCCTACAATATCTGCAGTTTTGAAGATGCCACTCATCTAGCTATCACATTCACACCTTACGCTTGTCTATATTCCTTCCTAAACATCAACTCTGAGAACTCTTGAAGCCTCGATAAGTGCTACTGCGCTCATGTTTTGGTCTAACAGCTTAACTGCTAGGCTAGCATACATACAAAGCAGCACCTACTATAAACTTTTTAGCAGGTCATGAGGTCATAAAATTCATACAAATATTCCATTATTGATTAATAAAACATGTGTATAATGTTAAATGTGTTATAAGGAGGGGGGGTGTAGTTCGGATAAGCGTTAGAAAATGAGTGAGAGCGTTATACTGTAAGGCCTCAAAAGAACAACCTGAAAAACACATTATGATTAGAAGCGATTGAGTTGTTTTAAATGGAAAGAGAAAAGACACAGTTCACTATTTCTTGCATCTGATTTCTTTATTAAAAGAGCACAATGTGTAGAAATGGACTCGTTCGATTGTGTGCTAGAATGTGTGTGTGGGGGGGTGGGGGGATTGAGGTATAATGCACTGATGCATATAATGTTTCTAACACATTTTAAAGTGTTGCTGATAAAGAACATTTGTTTATTCTTTTTACCATAGGATCTTTTTAGCATAGCATATCGTTAGCCTACGTGTACCTGTAATTATGTTTTAAAGCAACACTATCAATTCTTTAATTTGGTGTATTTTAGATTTTTAAATTTTCTAGTTCAGAACATAAAAATGAAATAAACGAGACCTAGAAATTTTCTCCCTTCTGTATAGAACTTAAAATATCCAAACTGGCAGATGTAATAGCATTTAGATGTCTGTTTGTACTTCAGGCAATGCAAATTGAATGAATCCATAGGGATTAAGAAATAGAGGAAAAAGCATTCCCCTGACTGGTTTAAACTGGTTTTAAAGTATGACTTTGCACCTATCTTAAAGCTAAGAGAAATCTGTGGGGAGGATCATGTCGACATATTAAACAGAGCAAAAGAACTGAATCTAGTTCACAGGTCATGTGGCAAAATAGTTATTTGGGAAACTTTTGGCACAAGGCAACGTGGCACAGTTAAATACACAGGGTAATCACAATAGGAAACGTGTGTAGACAGGGAGGAGCAGACGAAGGCAGGGCAGACACGTGACGAAGAACGTAAACAGATGCACGTGGCCAAAGTCCGGGCTGAGTCCTGACAGTACAAACCCCCCTCCCCCCGACGTCCACAGCCGAGCAGGGGGGGACGAGCGACGTCCACAGCCGAGCAGGGGGGGGACGAGCGACGTCCACAGCCGAGCAGGGGGAGAAAAAAATCCTCCACAGAACAGAAAAAAATACACGGAGACAAAACACGGGCCTGCAACACCCCCCACGGACAGGAAGTGGGGCGACGTCCTCCACGGAAACCAAATGTGAAGCGACGTCACAGGACACCGAAAAAACAAAACAAAACTCGGGCTGGTGACATGGCCCGCAACCAGGAAGTGAGGCGGCGCCCCCCCGCGGAGAAACCGGAAGCGGGGCGGCGTCCCTCACCCAAAAAATGCGGACCGATGTCACCAAAACCGTGAAGACCAGGGGGGGAAAAAAAAATCAAATAAGAAACAAAAATACTCCCAATCGGCCGGTCCAGTTTACCGCTATCCTGCTGGGTCCTAATGTGGCGGAATCTTCAGTTGTCTTGTCCTGTCTTTAGTCCGTGTGTTGTTTAGTGTTTCCTTTGTTATTAAACCCCGTTTGTTTTGCTATCCTGTGTTTGGGTCCGTTTCTGTCCCATGTCATGACACTATCTATCTATCTATCTATCTATCTATCTAGACATATGAGATAATTCATTTATATCTTATCCATTATTTATTTTTCCAACCAGTTTCCAAGTTCAGGCAAACAACATGTTTACCAGAATCTTCCCAGGTCTTCACATAACCCTATTAATACCACCGTATGAATAAGAGGCAGAAAATGGCCTCAGATATCTGTCTGGGCAGCTCATCGCACGCTGTGTGCTCAGTTGTGTTATTAAAGACACCAGAGTGTTGGGAGGACAACAGTAGTTTGTTTGCTATGTTTTCTTCAGTCCTCTTCAGCCAACATGGAATAGGTTTACTACCTCATGCACTAATGTCTCCACAACTGTGTTAAATCTCTGATGTATCGTTGCTAAGAACGCATTCATGGAGCTTTGAGACGTCTACGAAGCATCCGTTATTCGTTCCTATTCATAAAAAAAGTGTGTTTATTATGTCGCTTTGTAGAAGCCAACATTCTGTTTTCCTATTTAAGCTTAGACAAAAATTTATCAAGAGTAACTCCTCCTAGGGCTTTCGAGCCATATGCACCAAATTCGGATATGTTGTAGACGCTGGTCTGAAGTTTGTTGCAATTACTTTTCTAAGCGATCCGAGTACCGGTACTTCCGGTACCGGGTCTCAAACTGGCCTTTTTTCCCATAGACTCCCATTATAAGTTTTGGAGGTTTATAACTCGGCAAGCTTTCGAACTATCTACACCAAACTCGGCCAGCTCCTTTAGGGTGATACTCTGAACAAAATTTTACATTTGTGTACCGACTGGCCTGCCGGTTGTGCCACAGCCCTGCCCCAAAATATGCAAAATCAAACATTAGCACAATATGGACATGTGACATATCAAAACACTCAGCCCAATGAGGGAAACGTCCTCAAGAGTATTCAGATGATGTCACATGCTTGTCTCCACTTGCCTCCAAAAGTTTTGGCACCCTAGCTTTCTGTCCACTTGCTTCTAAAAGTAAAACTGTCCCTTATGTCCACTCGCCTACATAAAGCACCGGCCTTTGCGAATACTGGCTTCATAAAAGCCAACATCAAAGTTTGTCACGACGAACTTTACATATCTAGTTATTTTCTCAATTTATTATTCACTATATTAAGGCTTCATACAGTAGTAGTTTAATTCAGTCAGTTCAGATCGAGGAACTTTAAACTATGGCCTGCTAAACTTCAGCCCTTTTTTTTAAAAGGCATATTATTGCTTCTTAACAATGTTAGAAATGATCTTCAACATCTTAGATTTTTGTAGATAAAGGAGAGTAATGTGGAGTGCACTTTACTGCTAATAAAGCAAAGACTTGGTGTTACAGTGAATGAATTTAGAACTGGGTCAGATGTTCTTGTCAGAACGAGGTACTTGATTTAAAAACAGATAGCGTATTAGAGAATAATTCAAAAGGACCTTTCATGCACGTACTCCAATTCATGTTGGCATCTTCTGTGTAGACAAGTAGAGAGCACCCTGACAAAGCACAATACTGCACTTCAGCTAGGATTACGGGTCTAATTGCTCCCTCCCAGAATAGATCAAAGTCATTTTGAAAGCAGACCTGTCCTTTTGGGCCACCCTGGGAAATAAGAAAAATATCATCCGCCCGTACAAATAAGATGAACATGTCTGCTATGTCAAAAAGAAATGCAGTTAGGTATATCTCTATAGCTGAAATGTCACGTCTTGCTGCAGACAGCTTGAATAAATGCTTTGACCAAAGACCGAGGTGCTCAGCATCGGGCCATCAAACTGATCTAGGATCATCTGTTCTGGGCTAAAAATGGTCAGCCTGCTCTTTCTATAAATAATCAAGGAGGATCTGCTGCATCTTTATTGCCACAGAGAGAAACTGTGCTGTTCTGTCCTGTCTGTTTAAACTGATGATGATGAGTTTTTGCTAAAGGCAATGGCTAATTTAACACACAGTGTAGTTTTACTAAGAGCAAATCATTAAATAATTGCATTTGTGGAAGGTGTATATTAGTGCTCAGTCATAGCATATACAACATGAATCATTATAGGCTTGTAAGCGAATATCAATACGTTATTGGAATGTTATGTTTATGTTTCTTGGAATGTTTAACGGCTGCAATTACAGATATTGAAAAAAGGTGTCATGTTTTTTTCTTTTCCTTTGGAAAGCTTGCTAGAAGGTTCACAGGTCCACCTAGTTAATACTCATGGTGTTCATTGGGACTGACATTCTGCAGAAAACTGAAAGAAAATTGTATCTGCCCTTCTCTATTTACAGGTAAAGATAGATAGAAAGAAAGATGTCGCATTGTGTTATACCCCTAAATCACCCCATTTGTTTCAGGAGCCTATGAATTGAATTGCCAATAAGCCTCAGGCCCATCAGTAACATCAACGACTGGTAGAACTGTAACCAGTTCAGCCAGAATGTTTCTATCAACAACAATGATTCTACAGCTATAGAGCTATAGGTTTGACAAATGGTGCCAATGCATCCTGGTCTAAAGCCTCTATCTCTGACCTGCACATGAACAGCAATAGATACAGTAGTGAATGTATGCTTCTTGTGAATTTGCAAATAATCAGGCTAGAAGGAAAGCTGATGTTAGAGAAAGAAGATCTGCCCATTTCCTGAACTTGTTTGCCCAGCTTGTGGCTGATCTAAAACACCATTATGGGTTCCTGGAAATGTTGCAGCAATAGCAGTGCATCTTTTATTCCTTGTTTTATGTTGATTTTTTACTTTCTTTTCACTCATACATTTTCCCTCAAGCCCTCTTCATACTGTACAGTATGGGAGTGCTGTTCATATCTGGGCTGATTAAATCCACTTTGACCACGGAGAACACCTAAGGACATACCCTAAAGAACAAACCGTGAGCTTGTCCAACCCCTTAATTTCACACACATGCTCCTGTCACTTTTACTGACACATGAATATGTGATCTGGCTAACAGAAGGTTAACGTTGATATGCCTGTTACTTCTGTTAGTAGCTTTTGCAACATTCCAGCCAAACATACAAAGTCTGCCTACGGACGCTCGCGATTGTCCAAAACTGCACCCGTGACCAAGATGGCTCAAGCTGTCATGGTGGATTGCGGTGCATGTGAGTGAAGCTATATGCCACTGAACTTCACAGTCAGTGTGAGACTCCTCATGATTGACTTTTTGCCCCAGAGCTTTTAAGATGAATAACTCGGTCTGTGTCATCACTTGAGTTCGTGACTGTAGACAAAGCAGTGAATCATCCAGATAACAGAATCCACACTGTCCATGGTGTTGCATAGGCTCTAAGGAAACTTGGACACACTTTGTTATTCTGGACTCTTTTTAAAATATAATTTTAAATTTTTGAATAATTTTTGAAATAATTTTTCAAAATATCTTGAAAGAAAATCAGACTCAGATCCATATAGTTCACGATTACCTGTTTCTTGTGGACCAATTACACTTGTGTAGTCCGTATAGCCAGTTGGCTTGGGACTTGCACTGGTGGAATAATCCCATGTGGACATTGTACTTAATAGCTACTGGGCTGATGTTATCCAACTCCAATTTTTCAGTCGCAAAAGGGAAAACTGTTCCTCTGTTGACAATTTTTTTTCGAAATGACATTTTGGAAACAGCATCTTCTGGCAATCTTCTGGAATGGTGCTCCCTATTGACATTTCAGCCAGCCAAACTTGCCTTCTGTTTCTATTCTAACAGACCCAGTGATTTAATGCACCTTGTTGCTATGGCGCCTAGAGAAACATGTTTTTTGCAAAACCATAATATCACATAATTTTTCAATTCTTTTGTGTACAAAATGTATGTAAAACACTTAAGATATTTTTAAATATACCGCTGATGACCATCGATCGCTCCGCTAGAGCGGTAACGCTTCTCCATGGGGCATTATACAGTAGTCAGTGTATTATCAGTTCATAGATTGATTGAGTTTCAAAGTGCGTGTAACATCTTTTTAACGAAACTGATGATGATAGAGTAGATGGGTGGAAATAAATGAAATATTTGATTAGCTGGGTCAGGTGAAGGATCCACAAGCTTTATTTTTTGACAAATAGCAATTCACCGTGAGCTTCTCTGTTGTGCTCTGGCCACCATAATGCTGTCCTACCAGAATTCCCTGCAAAAGTGAGCCTAGAGTTTGGACAATGAGATGCAGCCATACAAAGTACATCAGGTTCTGTCTTTTTTTGAAAGGCATCTACTCCGATCTCCTCCATGCTTCATTACATTTGGTGCACTGCCACTAACAGCTTTTGTCTCTTGCCCATTTCCAGTCCCTCTACTCTGCGTTCTAACAGATCTCTGGATCTGAACACTGAGCCTTCTGCCTGTTTTCTTTCCTGCTGCGATAAAGCGCTACAACAATAATGCAGCATCAGAGAAAGGGAATGATTTCTCAGACATATTCGCATTGACTGCTGATTCTGCAGACAAGGTGGGGTCCTTTAAAGACTCGAATAGGATATTTCAGTTGCAAACAATGTGAAAATTGGCCGTTGATGATATCCATCATCCAACTCCATTAAGACCTGGCTTAACAAACAGTTCTTTGGAATACTGAAAAAAGTTGAACCACTTCACAAGGAAATGATGAAATTACTCAATTTCCACAGTGCAGATAAGTATCAGGAAGTGAGGTTAGTTATATGTGGTTCTCATTTTATAATGAGTCTGTATAAATATAAAGGACAAAGGATTTAAAATCATACCAGGTTTTTTTTTTTAATGTTTTATAGTTCATATCATATAATAAAAGTCTAAAAGTCAAATAAGTCTAATTTTTATTGTTCTTCAGCTGCTCCCCTTTTGGGATTACTTTCATCCGATCTGTATCCTTTTTTCCGATCTGCACAGGTTTTTTTTGCACCAGACACCCATCCTTACACAACCCTCTCATATTAGGTGCACCAAGAGTTAACCCCTTAGAGGCTGGGTGGGTTTCCCAGGGCATAACAGTGAGAGCTTGGGATTCTGCTATTGGACCACCAGGGAACTATTTGTTGGATTGTAATTGTTCGTTGGTGTTGTTGTTGTTGTTTGTTGTTGTTGTTGTTGTTATTATTATTATTATTATTATTATTATTATTATTATTAATATTATTATTATTATTATTATTATTATTATTATTATTATTATTTATTACATAACCTCATTGGTAGCTCATCAGCGATGTATTAGCTTAGCACTTAAGGCATTGGAAGTTTGGAAGTTTAAATCTCAGGTCCACAAACAAAGCTGCCACTGCTCGGCCCCTGAGTAAGGCCCTAATTGCTCAATTGTATAAAGCGAGTTAAAAATGTAAGTCAATCTGCATAAGGGTGTTTGCCAAATGCCATACCTTTTATTACAACTCAGTATGCAAATGATCATGTGATCTCTTGCACTAGCAAGCAGTACCCTGGCTAACGAGCTGTGGACATGCATCATGTGTCACGAAAAATTTCTCCATCTGCGCACTAATATAAAGACAGCTCAAAAGTATACACAATGTTTGCATTTTCCATGTAATATAAAAAAAGCTTAAAAAAATCTATTGTTAATGCAAATGGCTTTTAAAGGCAAAACAGGTTTGTGAATATAGCAATTGATGATCTAATAATTACTCCTATTTTGTATGGTGTATTTAAATGATCATGTGAAATGTAGTATAGACATTTATACAGAAAGAAGAAAAGGATGTGCATTTGCACAGAGAGTAACGGAGAGACAGTCAAGTTTCTCTCTCTCCCTCTCTCTGTGTCTGTGTGTGTGTGTGTGCACTGAAAACATACTGAGAAGTCTATGGCACAGGGGAGGGTGTGTGTGTCTAAGCATTGGCTACAGCCGTTGGAGAGCCATGAATAGTTTATATAGTAGATCAGGGAATCTCTATGTGTGGAAGTTCACTCTCTTAGTTGCCATAGACAACAAAAAATGAATGAGAGGCAGATTAAAGCTAATACAGTGTGATACCTGGCTGGTGTGCATGTGTACATTGATGGCTTCAAGTCATTCAGAGCCCCTAACAGCATCTTTATGGAATTGCTGTTTGGACCTGATATACAGTACAGTAGCAGGCACCATTTATTGAAATGGATATGAATCAATTTATTTCTAAATCATTTATAGGAACATTTCTACAAGATGCAGTTGTATTCAATGACAGTGCAGCTTGTTTGGAAAAAACATCCGCAAATCTGATCGTGAAGGAGGCCCACTAATGTGATTTTATGAGTAACTTATACTGTCAAGTTTAAATCCCTTATTTATTTTAATTACACACCAATTTAATGAAAAAGATGTCTTTGGTAGCTGAAGAGCTACAGTGGCTGAGCTGCATTAGTAGACGATTTAACACACTTCATACTTAATTGTTTAAATTTTGTTTTTATATGGTTTTCTTCTCACTGTAAGGTTTTATAGGGTAAATGAACTGTTCTGGGATTACTCTAAGAATTTGTCATTTACTAACAAACAAAATGTTATTGAGCATTTCCTAACATTTTAAATCTGTTGGAAATATTCATTCATTCATTCATTCATCTTCTACCGCTTATCCGAACTACCTCGGGTCACGGGGAGCCTGTGCCTATCTCAGGCGTCATCGGGCATCAAGGCAGGATACACCCTGGACGGAGTGCCAACCCAACGCAGGGCACACACACACACACTCTCATTCACTCACGCAAATCACACACTACGGACAATTTTCCAGAGATGCCAATCAACCTACCAGGCATGTCTTTGGACCGGGGGAGGAAACCGGAGTACCCGGAGGAAACCCCCGAGGCACGGGGAGAACATACAAACTACACACACACAAGGTGGAGGCGGGAATCGAACCCCCAACCCTGGAGGTGTGAGGCGAACGTGCTAACCACTAAGTCACCGTGCCCCCCTCTGTTGGAAATATTTGTTTGTTTTATCCTATGAAAACTTTTACACACAAATTTATTAAAAGATTAAAAATGGAAATTGAAAAAAAGAATGTTTGTTTGGATAATGTTTGTTTATATCACGCATGGTCTTTTCATCCGCCTTTCTAATAGTAAGTATGTCTTGTTATTTGATTTTCTCTTTTGATTCACCCACAATAATATACTCCTTATTACATTATTCAAAATATTGGTAATTAGATTCTCCTAATCTTCTTTGTGATTTGATTTTGGGCCTGTTTGGGCTTACCGGACATTCCCAGTGGTTAAATCAATAGGAAATAAAACACAGAGAAGCTCATCTGATCTGCTTAAATTCAGCCAAAGTTTATTTTGAAGGCCATTCATTTTTTCCGACGTTGAATTGAATTGCTTAAAGCTGCAAGAAAAACCTCCTACACTTTTATCATCATTCATAAATCCTGATTCTATGACTATGCAAATAGGAAACTTTACTACAAATGTTTCTTTGCTTGTAAAGATCCAATAAAGCATGTGAGTTGATGTAAGAAATAAGGCTTAGGTTTTATCTAACATCACCCTGAGCTAGCAAGCAACACCCTGACTAACAAGCTGTGACATGCACCATTGCACTGTTCTATCTGACAAAAAGACGCTCATCAAACTTGTGTGCAAGCAACTGCAGAGAAAAAAATAATGTTTCTGTCTTTGTAATAAAAATAAAGACAGGTCGAAGGAGGACAGGACAAATCCAGAATAAAAATGTACTGGGAATGCAAATGGTTTATTCTGTTGTTGTTGTTCTTCTTCTTCCTATTATTATTATTATTATTATTATTATTATTATTATTATTATTATTATTATTATTATTATCATCACCTGAACTTGATCCCTGAACCCCCCTTTTGGGTTCACATAATCTTTCGGTTACTTTTTGTAACAAATGTTGTACATTACCAACAAATATTCTATTTCTTACTATTTCTTATTCATTCTATATGTTGAACCTGCACGGTCTAATGCCAGATGTTCATTTCACTCCAACTTTTATACTGTATATAACTTTGTATGTGACAAAATAAAATGTAAAACAAAAACATGCAACATGCAAGAAGTTGAACTGGCAACCCTGAGCCAGAATGAAGCAGTTACTAAAGAGGTATTATGATGATGATGATGATGATGATGATGATGATGATGATTAAATTAATTATTATTATTATTATTATTATTATTATTATTATCATCATCATCATCATCATCATCATCATTATTACTATTAGTATTATTACTGTTATTATTAATATTGATGTTGTTGTTGTTGTTGTTGTTGTTGTCATGTAGCTTAACTAAATGTCTGTCATGTTTTCCTGACTTTATTCTCCAATACATCATATAAAACAATGACGAAAGGCTCTGAGGAAGAGGAGGAGGAGGAGGAGGAAGAGGAGGAGGAGCCTTGGCGTTTGGATGTACAAATCGGGGACACCAACAAGACCGATGCAATATTTGGAAATAACTCTCACGCGCTCTCGCGCTGCTTCATTCCGCTTCATCGTGCGCTCACCACCTTTTAGCCCTAAACCACACTTTTAAAGAAAACAGAACGAAATATTCGTCCTTTTTGTGTTTATGTGAGCTATGCGGTTTAGATGGACCGAGTTGTTTAGCGCGTGCCTGCCGTAGGTGTGCGGACGGGGCCGCGTGCGACTCCAGGTTGCGCTTTTGGATGAGCGCGGCCGAGCCGGAGCGGCGCGCGCTTCACGAGGATGCTGCGGGGACATGCCTGCGGGACGGGAGGATGAGATGTGCGGGAAGGCGCTGGAGTTGCTTTCTGAGCTGTGCGCGCGCGGAGAGGTGCACAGCGACAAGTGCGCAGACTTCATCTACTCTTTCCGTGACCTGGGCAGACCAGACTACTCTGACTCGGGTATGTTCCGACTCTGGAAGCTTGACTTTTGCGCGTGCTTTAAAGCTGGTTTACTCGGTATTATCACTGCTGCATGAACATTCCCAAGTAGTGCATAGATACTTTTCCTCAAGATCCATGTTAAACATAATGAAACGTATTGAAACTGATGTCGGATTAGTTTTTATTTCTTATCTCCTGACAAATAAAGAAAAAGAAGAAAGACTATTAAAGTCTGAGACTGAGGGTAGACTTTGTTGAGTGGTCTGAAAGCCGCACCCTTTTACTGACCATAATGTGCTTTCAAACGTCACATCATGGCTGAAACGATTTCACCAGCTTTATGGATACATTTGTGTTCAACAACCTTTCTTCCTAAAGCTGATACAAAATGAAAGTAGTTGGTTTTTTCATTAGAAGTGGCATTAGGGGCACTGAGAGGTATTAGGGGCACTGAGAGGCATTGGGGGCAGTGAGAGGTATTGGGGGCAGTGAGAGGTATTAGGGGCACTGAGAGGTATTAGGGGCACTGAGAGATATTAGGGGCACTGAGAGATATTAGGGGCACTGAGAGGTATTGGGTGCACTGAGAGGTATTGGGGGCAGTGAGAGGTATTGGTGTCTCCAAGGTTCTGAGGGGTTCAGTTCTTAGTACTGGCCTGAAACAGACCTTCTAGGATAAAGGTAAGTATAAAAGTGCAACATGTTGTTGTATAAAAAAGTGAACAATCAATATTGTTGGATCTCACAATACAGTACATCTGCTTTGTGTATATGGATTTTTCATGTTTACCTTATGCTTCAGGGGTTTCCTCTGGGATCTCTGGTTTCTTTCCATACCAAAGACATACATTAAAACTTATCTCCTCATGCTTGGAGAGGTTTACTCCAGTTACTCTGGTTTCTGTACTGTCCCTGTCCTGGCTGTTCTTCCCACCCTGTCTAGTGCCCGGACTCCCCTGCTATAAGCTCCATGCTCTCTGAGACCCTGTGTATGGATAGATTTCCGGCATGATATTTACATTTAACTGCATTTAGAAGCTCTCATTCAGGATGCATTACGTGATGTGCAAACAGCTTAAAGCACAGCAAAAGAATAATAATGATCACGTGAAGATGAACTTGTGTCATTAGGCAATGAGTTCTCCTCAAAAAACTCACACTTAATGCGTGTCTGTGAAGGAAACTATACTGTATAAGGATGTTACATTGATTACTAAACTGAAAGAAACTTTGGATATTTTCATTTCAGGATGTTGCTCCAGTGTCCACTAAAGTTTTATCTTCCTTTCCTTTCTGGTCTCTCTATACAGAGACTCACAAAGGTTCATTCATGAATCTTCAGTAAGTGTTTTATCTGGGTCAGAGTCTTGGCAGATCTGGAGCTTATCCCAGGAACACAGTGCATGAAGCAAAGGGTAGGGACACACCCTGGGACACCAGTCTAATATAAAAGGGCATCATGAGGCAGAGCCCTGAGGAAAGCTAGAGAAAACCCCAGCAGATATATGGATGGAGTGAACATACAAACCTGAGATACACAGAGACCTAAATTTAGGACTGAAGCTGTGCTGATACAAACTATGCAGAGATATACTAAAACTCAGCAGATTTGCAACAGTCTTTATCTTTATCCCTGGCAATTTCTGACAATTGTTACTTGAGCTTTAGCAGAATAACTTCAATCTCTTAGTAATTCAAGTTGGAAAAGATTATGGATTACTTATTATGATTCTTATTTGCATATTTGCCACATCAACAGCTACGATTGGATAAATACAAAATAAAGGGAAGTTGGTTGCGTAGTGGTTTAGTGGTTAAGAAGAAGTCTGAACTGTATTGAAATGTTATGAGTTCAAATCGCAGCATCACCAAGCTGTCACCACTGGGCCCCTGAGCAAGGCCCCTAACCCTCAATTTCTCAGCTGTATTAATAAGTTCAATGTAAGTCGCTCAGGGTAAAGGTGTCTGCCAAATTCTGTAAATGTAAATACAGCATGCGAGCACTTTAAAAAATGTCTGGCCTCGCACTTTTACATCAGTGAGGTAAAAAAACTTTGTCAGCTGTTCTTCACTTGAGTAGGTATTGTTATTTTTCACAGCTTTCTAGTCTTTTTTTTAATTTGTCACCTAGTTGACCAGGCGTTTGTCGATATCTAATATTTCAGTGTGACTTATTTCCCCCTCGCTATGACGTGCATTTCTGAGATGTTGAGTGTTTTTAAATATGATGCTACTGAGCAATACCGTGACGCCGACCAGTTTTTGATTGGGTGTTTGTTGCTAAGCAACAAGCCATAACATTGTAACAGCGCTAACATCATTTCACACTGTACACATTTAGCACCGCAATATGTAGTTAACACCACAAAAGCCGAGCTGATCCTGCTTTAGGGAAGAGTTTCAAAACCCCAGGGAAAAAGCCATCGTGACAAAAATTGCTGGAGTTTTCCAGGGTTAAAAGCAGGGGTTTAGAACGACATTAACCCGGGGTTAAGAACAGTGTGAAAAGCCGTTCTGTCCTAGTATTCATTTAAATTAGACAGACAAGACAGACAAATTAAAAGAAAACTCATTCAAAATTTATTTTATTTTTAATGACTTGAAAACAAGCAGTCCACAACAAATCGATTAATAATGACAAGTAGATTTGTAAAGTTTGTCGTGATGTTGGCTTTGACGGTGCAAGTATTCGCAAAGGCCGGTGCTTTTTGGAGGCGAGTGGACATAAGGGTCAGTGTTATTTTTGGAGTCAAGTGGACAGAAAGATTGTGAAAGCTACTGGACCGCTAGGGTGCCAACACTTTTGGAGGCGAGTGGACATGAGCATGTGACGTCATCAGAATACACGTGAGGAAGTTCCCCTCATTGTTCTGAGTGTTTTGATATGTCACATGTCCATGTTGAAAAAAGTTTTTTGATTTTGCATATATTGGGGGCGGGGCTGCAGGACAACCGGAAGGCCAGTCGGTACACCAATTTAAACCTTTGTTCAGAGTATCACCCTAAAGGAGCTGGCCGAGTTTGGTGTAGATAGTTCGAAAGCTTGCCGAGTTATAAACCTCCAAAGTTTATAAAGGGAGTCTATGGGAAAAAAGGCCATTTTGAGACCCGGTACCGGAAGTACCGGTACTCAGGTCACAGTAATAGCAACAAACTTCAGACCAGGGTCTACAACATATCCGAATTTGGTGCATGTGGCTCGAAAGCCCTAGGCCGCATTAAATTTTATAAATTTTTGTCTAAGCTTAAATAGGAAAATGTTGGCTTCTACAAAGCTACACAATTACGACTAGCCATTCAAGTGGAAGAACAAGAACAAGAAAGAACGTGCATGATGTGCTCGTACAGGAAGTGCTCTTTCACAGCTTTTCATCATTTTGTCATTTTCAGCTCTCTTTGAGCTTGTGTAGGTGTCACCAAAGATATAAATCACCTGTGCTGCGAACTCGTTGCACTTTACATCCGTTGGCGTTTATCAGAAAGCTTATATGAGTACAAAGAAAATCAGCTTTCAGATACTTCAATCCTAAAAACATTTACACATGAAAGATTTTAAAAAATTAGGCAGATTTATGAGGTATCATGAGATATCTTTTCATGCTTGCCATTGTTTTTATAGTACTATTAGACTAGCCACTATAACCAGTTCTCCATGAGGTCCTTTGGATCCCAAAACCCAGCTCTTACCGTGTAGCCATTTTTTCTTAATGTAATGTGTCGCATCTCTGTGTTGTCACTAGAGAGACCACTGCATGTGCCACATATGTGACCGCAGCTGCTAGTGAACCTCATTCGTCATTCATTTCCCTTAAGAAGGGTTACGCTTTAATTAAAGCAAGCAGCTGAGGCTGACCTGACATGGGATTAACTAATCCCAGGGATGATTTAATGATTTAAAGCAGAAATTGCATGTCGAAACAAAAGCTAGTGTGACTGGGACATAACGTTATTGCAAAGCAAGGGATAATAAAATATAGGATATTAGGATATAAGGTGGTAGCTAATATGAAAAAAAAAAATACATATGTTACTCTGCCAAAAAGTCTGCTTTGTAGCAGGCTGAGACCTAATCTTATAATGTCTGTGGATGAAACTCCATGACGTATTTCATAGTCCGCATTACGATACGGCACACGTGTTTTACGTTTCGTGTCACACGTTCAAATTTAGATCAGCGCTTGACAGAGGTGGGAGAATTCTCAGCATCTGGAGGTGTGGGACTGATCTCTGTTAACGGTCTTTTATGTAACGACGTATGTTCGTACGTCCGTATGTTGGTGCAGGTCTGTGAGTGAGCATTATCTGCATAAAGCTTATAAAACATATAAAATATACAAACAGATATACAAATATAGAACAGCTCAGGCTGATGTATTTTCATGGCAGTCAAGATTGGGAAACTAACTAAACGTCTTTCTGCTCTCGTTCTTGTCTGTTTAAAGGTGCCCTTCCACACAAAACCGTTTTTACTTGTATTTTTTGATATGTGTTAGGTCCATATGTGTTTGTGTTGTGTCGTGAATGTGAAAACAAACTTCTACCTCCCCGGTCAGTTCTAGCCACTTAAAAAGAAATAAGGGGAGAAATCAGGTCAGTTGGAAAAGCTGCTCAGTGTGACGTAGTAATGATTGAGCTCATTACTATTCATGAGCTCTCCCACTTGAGACCGCGCCCCCAGAATTCGTGTAGCTCAGTGAGTTTCCTATACAGCAAGGATGGCTGAATGTCAACGGGCTTGTGAAGAAGCCGTTCTGCCGCAATTCAAGGTGATTGTAAACAAATTTCCTCTAGCCTAGGTTACTTATTGTGCTGGGTGAATGAATAGTCGCGCTCTCATATCCTAGCGGTTAGCCAATCGGAGCCAAGCAGCGTAGCTCATTTGAATATTCATGAGAACTGGCGCAAATCGAGCTGAGTCTTCCTGCAGGCTTTCTATACCACACTAGAATGGCTTGAAACAAGGTAACCAAGGCATTTTTTCCACAAAAAAAGTTACAGAATACATGGTAAACTTCAGACATTACCACAAAAGTAATGAAATACGTGTGGCAGGGCATCTTTAAAGAGTTGAAAGATTTTGATTGGTCAGAAAAAATAACGTGAGCCTGTTTATAACGGCTTCAGATGCTAGTAGAGCAGTTAACAAAAACGATGTATAAGTGGGTAAAAAAAGTTTTAGTTTACGTTATTGCTTACATTTATCGCTCCTTCAGGTCATGTTGTAATACTGTAGGAAAAGCAATAGGTTAAGAGTTCAGAGTTCAGAGATCATTCCACTTTATCTGGACACATCACTGCACACATTTACATAGTGCTTAATACTTAATTTATTAAACTGCATCAAATACAGAGCTGTAGATTCATGTTCAATGAGTAATTTAAAAATAAATAAATAAAATTCTGACTTTTGACTTATTGATCATATTTCAGCTCTCCTGTAGTTTTTTTTTTGCATTTGGCAGCAAAACTATTTGTACTAATGTCTTTGAAGGAAATACAATCCACATCTATAAACTCAGTAAACAGCCAAAGTACTGGATCATTTATACTTTATTTAATAATTTACTCTTTTAAGTCCTTCACCCTGCAAGGTCCGATTCCATTTATACAGCAAAACCTTGCAGTCTGATTGGTTCTTCACACTTACACGCTTCTTCTCAGCGCTGGCTCACAGAATATCTTCTTCCAACGTTATTAAAATATTTCGTGTGAAACATTTAGCAGTGAGTAAAGGAGAATATCATTTTTGTTGACAGGCTACGGGAAAAGAAAATACTTGTATGTGCTTTAAGCCTTACATCATTTTTGCATCAATAACTCTTTGTTAAAAATAAAGAAGCGTGTCAGCAAGAATTAAAGTAAAGGTGTAAAAGACAGTAGTGAGAGCAGCTCTGCTGTGTGGGTTAGAGACTGTAGGTGAGGAAAAGACATGAGGCAGAGATGATGATGTTGAGGTTCTCTGTAGGAGTGACGAGGATGGACAGGATTAGGAACGAGGACATCAGAGGGACAGCTCAGGATGTCTGTTTTGGCGACAAGGTCAGAGAGGATAGATTGAGATGGTTTGGACATGTACAGAGGAGGGAGATGGTTATATTGGTAGAAGGATGTTGGAGATGAAGCTGCAGGTAAGAGGTCAAGAGGAAGGACAAAGAGGAGATATATGGATGTGTTAAATGAGGACATGAAGGTAATTGGTGTGAGAGTAGAGGATGCTGTTGATAGAGTTAGGTTTATTCTGATGATTCGCAGTGGCGACCCCTAACAGGAAAAGGCGGAAGAAAAAGAAGAACAACTTTTGTCACGGCAACCATAAATGTTTTTTGGGGCAAGTCGTGACCTAATGGTTAGAGAGTTTGACTCCTAACCCTAAGGTTGTGGGTTCGCGTCTCGGGCCTTCCACGACTGAGGTGCCCTTGAGCAAGGCACCGAACCCCCCAACTGCTCCCCGGGCGTCGCAGCATAAATGGCTGCCCACTGCTCCGGGTGTGTGTTCACGGTGTGTGTGTGTTCACTGCTGTGTGTGTGCACTGTGAATGGGTTAAATGCAGAGAACAAATTCTGAGTATGGGTCACCGTACTTAGTCGTATGTCACGTCACTTTCACTTTTTCACTTTCTTCAATGGCATCACTGTAAATTGTATTTTTTTGTTGTTTTTTTTTTTTTGTTTTGTTTTTCTTTATCTTAAAGAGTGTAAAGAACCTTTTTGTAGTTTAAAGAACTTTTTTCCACTACAAAGAATCTTTTGTGCAATGGAAACATTCCAGCGATGTGAAAGGTTCGTCATAAAACCACACTCAGACAAAATAGAATTTAAGAACCGTTATTTTTTTAAGATTATATTCTCTATAAAAATCCGTCACATATATATTTGGTAAATACACACTGACATTTTCAGCACATTTCGTTGAACTAAGAGAAGCATAAAAATCCCATTTAGCTCAGATTCACTTCTAATGTAAGTCTAAATATTTAGACAGTCATTAATTTTTTAAAATCTGTAATTACATTATGCAACAAACCCGAAGCACTTTCCCAACTCACCATATAAAAAGATTTAGATTTTTAATTTATAAAAACATAGAATTGTTAAAAACTTTATAACGGAGTTGTGCAAGATTACATTTTGCATAAGCAGATATTTTTTTATGGATTTAGGATTAAAAAGCAATTGGGCGTGTCGTTATAAGCGAATAATCGACAGCGGGGTGGTGGGTGGGATTACTACAGCAATCGGCCACTGATTACAGTCTCTCGTTTGTTACATTAGCATCTCGCACCGTCCGTAAAACTAATGAGTTTCTTTTATTGCTTACATTTATCGCTCCCTCTCTTCACTCTTGTCTTCATTTGAAGTTTGCACTGGAGGCTCCTTAGGAACATGTTAAAGAAACATTTCCTCACCGAATCACTGATTCTATGTTATCATTTGATAATTAATATGATTTTTCATTGGTGTTGTTTATTAGTAGTCACATGTACTGTTCAGGTTCCTGTAAAAGAGTTGTTACCATAGAAACAGTTCGATACGGTAGAATGAACGCATTAATATGAACCCGAGAGTTCACATCTGACCAATCACCATTCAAAGCACTCTGGAATAAGGAGGTGTAACAAACAACTACCCTTAGACTTAATATAAGTGAGTAAGAAGTAAACACACACACACACACACACACACACACACACACACACACACACACACATATACAGTAATAATCACAAATTAGATTGTAGCCTGACACTCAATACTGTATATTTGTGCATGTTGTTTATCAAATAATTCGTTCTGCAATTAAAACAGATATTTAGTTAAGAGTTTTTCCAGCACATACTTAGAGTAAATAATGTGCATAAGTTTTGGCACTGATATAGTCTGACATTTGTGAATATCATAATAACTATCGGGTGGCACGGTGGCTTAGTGGTTAGCACTTCGCCTCACACCTCCAGGGTTGGGGGTTCGATTCCTGCCTCCGCCTTGTGTGTGTGAGTTTGCATGTTTTCCCCGTGGCTCGGGGGTTTCCTTTGGGTACTCCGGTTTCCTCCCCCGGTCCAAAGACATGCATGGTACAGTAGGTTGATTGGCATCTCTGGAAAATTGTCCCTAGTGTGTGATTGTGTGAGTGAATAAGAGTGTGTGCATGCCCTGCGATGGGTTGGCACTCCGTCCAGGGTGTATCCTGCCTTGATGCCCGATGACGCCTGAGATGGGCACAGGCTCCCCGTGACCCGAGGTAGTTCGGATAAGCGGTAGAAAATGAGTGAGAGTGAGAGTGTTGATAAAGAAAAAGAAAGATTTAAGTGATTGTTTAATTGCGATAGTTGGGTTTTGACTCAACAAATAGAAGAGATGCCTGTTAAAAGCTATGGATTGCTTTAATAAATCATATTTACAGCCAGCACCGATTACAGCCATAGTCCATCAGTGCGATAAGTGACTTTAAATTTGACTTGAATTCAATTCTCTGCAAATGAGCTACGACACGACACGACACACGTAAAGCGACAAATCAAAAACAACTTGCTTCAAGTCAAGAGTCAAGTCAAGAAGCTTTTATTGTCATTTCAACCATATATAGCTGTTGCAGTACATAGCGAAATGAGACAACGTTTCTCCAGGATCATGGTGCTACATAAAACAAAGACAGGACTAAGGACTTGTTAGTAGTCTTAGCCACTTAGCGCTTGATGATTTTTTTCGAGTAATCCTCACTAATCCCTTAAATAATCCTGTCGCTTGTGGTCCGATCTTTCTTCACTTAACCACTCGGTACTTGTAATTAATCCCTGTTTACTGTTTGATGTACAGAATTTAAAAGAAACCACGGTTTTATGGTTTCATGTCATATACAAGCTCTTTTTAAATGTCTATAGAGACATTATGAAGAACAAATAAAGCTCGGAAAGAACAAACATGGGTTTTTGGTGAATCTGAAATTCTTTTTTGCATATCCTAACTGGAGGTTGGGGTCAGAGCACAGGGTCAGCTATGATATAGCACCCTGGAACAGAGAGGGTTAAGGGCCTCACTCAAGGGCCCATCAGTGGCAGCTTGAAAGTGATGGGATGTGAACCCTGATTCTCCAATGAACAACCCAGAGACTTCACCGCTTGAGCCACCTCTGCCCTTCAGTAAGCACTGGTGAGTACAGTTAGTACGGTTAGCTAGCTTTGCTAATCTGCTACCAAAGTTTGTCTGAACTACCTCGGGTCACAGGGAGCCTGTGCCTCAGGCGTCATGTATCTCAGGCGTCATTGGGCATCAAGGCAGGATACACCCTGGGCGGAGTGCCAACCCATCGCAAGGCACACACACACTCTCATTCACTCACGCAATCACACACTACGGGCAATTTTCCAGAGATGCCAATCAACCTACTGTACCATGCATGTCTTTGGACCGGGGGAGGAAACCGGAGTACCCGGAGGAAACCCCCGAGGCACGGGGAGAACATGCAAACTCCACACACACAAGGCGGAGGCGGGAATCGAACCCCCAACCCTGGAGGTGTGAGGCGAACGTGCTAACCACTAAGCCACTGTGCCCCCCCCGATGCCTTGCATGTGTGTTTACATTGTATAGAAGGCTGTAATCTATACATTTTGTAGCTATAATAACAGGAAAAGCAAGTGACATCAGTAGCAGTTGCTACACGCTGAAAAAAGAGAGATTTCAAGAAAATCGAGTGACTTTTCCGTGATTCTTTTCAGATTTGCGGCTAATTCCTGTCTGGTCATTTAAGTTGCTGCCGTGGTTTATGTTTCGTTTTAGTTTTTTAGATTTTCTAGCATGTTTAAAGACGCTCTGTGGCTGTGAATTTGCCTATGTCTTTTTTTGGATTATTCATTTGTTTTGCACCTCAGGTCTTCCGTAGGCAATAAATAAGGCGGTGAGAGGCACTTGGGCGCATTTGAATTTAAATTGGTGTTTAGATTTGAAGCTTTAGGGAAATATAGCGGCTCTAGCGAGTCGTCGGTGTTCTCTTCACAGAGCACAGTGCGTGTCTGTGCTGGTTTTTTGGAGCAGTGTGGGTTGAGAGGAAGATAAAGACGTAAACACAGAGACCTCTTTGAAGTACAACTCAAAAGCCATGTTAATCATGCTGAAACCTTGAACAAAGCTAGCTTTCATGGTGCTTAAGCGCTCTTCTACGCTTAACAAGTTTACGGGGTGTTTTTTCAATGGTATCAGGAAAAGCAACGACTAATCTGATCTAGATTTAAAAAAAATAAATAGAAACGTTTATTAAGAACATTTATAAAAGTGGAATTATTACAGAGATATCAGTGTACAAAATATCGGTGAGCGTTAGTAGGGTCTAATTAAATAGGAATGCTTGTTGCCATGTCACATGATATTATGTAGAAATAAAGATGAATCATTTAGGATCTAAAAGAATTAGGCTCCACAATCAGTCAATTAACCACAACCTTTATGTACAAAATATATATATTTTGCCATCCTTTGCACTTTCTACTTTTTTTCCAACATTTATTCATTTATTTATTTATGTATTTGTTTCCATTTAAGGAGGCGTGGTCAATGTTTATGTCAATTCAGGTGAAGGAGGCATGGTCAGTGTGCGTCAGTTTCAGTGAAGGAGGTGAGGTCAGTGTGTGTCAGTTCCATTGAAGGAGAGGTGTGGTTAGTGTGTATGTCAGTTCCAGAGAAGGAGGCGTGGTCAGTGTGTATGTCATTCATTCATTCATTCATTCATCTTCTACCGCTTATCCGAACTACCTCGGGTCACGGGGAGCCTGTGCCTATCTCAGGCGTCATTGGGCATCAAGGCAGGATACACCATGGACGGAGTGCCAACCCATCGCAGGGCACACACACACTCTCATTCACTCACACAATCACACACTACGGACAATTTTTCCAGAGATGCCAATCAACCTACCATGCATGTCTTTGGACCGGGGGAGGAAACCGGAGTACCCGGAGGAAACCCCCGAGGCACGGGGAGAACATGCAAACTCCACACACACAAGGTGGAGGCGGGAATCGAACCCCGACCCTGGAGGTGTGAGGCAAACGTGCTAACCACTAAGCCACCGTGCCCCCCAGTGTGTATGTCAGTTCCATTAAAATAGAGGTGTGGTCAGTGTGTATGACAGTATCAGTGAAGGAGAGGTGTGGCCAGGGTGTATGTTAGTTCAGGTGAAGGAGGCGTGGTCAGTGTGTGTCATTTCCAGTGAAGGAGGTGCGGTCAGTGTGTGTCAGTTCCATTGAAGGAGAGGTGTGGTTAGTGTGTATGTCAGTTCCAGTGAAGGAGGCATGGTCAGTGTGTATGTCAGTTCCATTAAAATAGAGGTGTGGTCAGTGTGTATGACAGTATCAGTGAAGGAGAGGTGTGGCCAGGGTGTATGTTAGTTCAGGTGAAGGAGGCGTGGTCAGTGTTTGTCAGTTCCAGTGAAGGAGGTGCGGTCAGTGTGTGTCAGTTCCATTGAAGGAGAGGTGTGGTTAGTGTATGTCAGTTCCAGAGAAGGAGGCGTGGTCAGTGTGTATGTCAGTTCCATTAAAATAGAGGTGTGGTCAGTGTGTATGACAGTATCAGTGAAGGAGAGGTGTGGCCAGGGTGTATGTTAGTTCAGGTGAAGGAGGCGTGGTCAGTGTTTGTCAGTTCCAGTGAAGGAGGTGCGGTCAGTGTGTGTCAGTTCCATTGAAGGAGAGGTGTGGTTAGTGTGTATGTCAGTTCCAGAGAAGGAGGCGTGGTCAGTGTGTATGTCAGTTACATTAAAATAGAGGTGTGGTCAGTGTGTATGACAGAATCAGTGAAGGAGAGGTGTGGCCAGGGTGTATGTTAGTTCAGGTGAAGGAGGCGTGGTCAGTGTGTGTCAGTTCCAGTGAAGGAGGTGCGGTCAGTGTGTGTCAGTTCCATTGAAGGAGAGGTGTGGTTAGTGTGTATGTCAGTTCCAGTGAAGGAGGCGTGGTCAGTGTGTATGTCAGTTCCATTAAAATAGAGGTGTGGTCAGTGTGTATGACAGTATCAGTGAAGGAGAGGTGTGGCCAGGGTGTATGTTAGTTCAGGTGAAGGAGGCGTGGTCAGTGTGTATGACAGTACCAGTGAAGGTGTGGTCTCTGTCTCAGATTCTGAGTGCATGTCAGTCCTCGTACAGAAGGCATGGCTTCTGTGTATGTCAGACACAGTAAAGTAGGCGTGGCATTGTTGTGGCTATTTGATGCTATGAAGGAGGTGTGGCCTCTCAGAGAACTGTTGTGGTCTGTGTATCTGAACCTCTTAGTCCTAGTGGATGAAGTGTGTTCAGTTTCAAGTAACTTCTTCTTCTTCTCCTTCTTCTTCTTCTTCTTCTTCCTCTTCTCCTTCTCCTTCTTCGATTTTTTTTTTAATAGAAATATTTATTTTTCATGCTTATATATCAAAAAGTGCATTGTATCATCTCAAAAGCAGAGATACTCCCTCAACTGTAATGCCACTCTTTGATTAACATTCAATATTCTTAATATTACTTTGAACTAGTTAAAAACTGACACCGATTACTAAAAATGCCACTTAGTGTCATCGGTAGAAGACGCGTCCCACATCATGTTAATAATTTCTGCAGTCAGAAATGGCATGTCTTCAAACAGCAGCGTTCACACAGCACAAAGAGCTTTCAGGGGATGATTAACAAACTTAAGTACCGCACAGCACCATGCCTCCTTTACTGGAGCTTATATACACACGGAAGACACCTCTTTCACCTGAACTGACCTACACACAGACCACGCCTCCTTCACTGGAACTATCATACACATAGACCACACCTCCTTCACTGGAACTTTCATACACACAGACCACGCCTCCTTTACTGGAACTATCATACACACAGACCACGCCTCCTTCACTGGAACTGTCATACACACTGACCACGCCTCCTTCACTGGAACTGTCATACACACTGACCACGCCTCCTTCACTGGCGCTTACAGTATATACACACTGACCACACCTCCTTCACTGGAACTGTCATACACACTGACCACGCCTCCTTCACTGGAACTGTCATACACACTGACCACGCCTCCTTCACTGGAACTGTCATACACACTGACCACGCCTCCTTCACTGGCGCTTATATACACACTGACCATGCCTCCTTCACTGGCGCTTATATACACACTGACCACGCCTCCTTCACTGGAACTGTCATACACACTGACCACACCTCTTTCACTGGCGCTTATATACACACTGACCATGCCTCCTTCACTGAAACTGTCATACACACTGACCACGCCTCCTTCACTGGCGCTTATATACACACTGACCACGCCTCCTTCACTGGCACTTATATACACACTGACCACGCCTCCTTCACTGGAACTGTCATACACACTGACCACGCCTCCTTCACTGGCACTTATATACACACTGACCACGCCTCCTTCACTGGCACTTATATACACACTGACCACGCCTCCTTCACTGGCGCTTATATACACACTGACCACGCCTCCTTCACTGGAACTGTCATACACACTGACCACGCCTCCTTCACTGGCGCTTATATACACACTGACCACGTCTTCTTCACTGGAACTGACCACGCCTCCTCACTGTAAATGCCATTGACATTACCCATGCCTTCTCAGCCACAGCTTGTCCACTGAGACTGACAGACCTCAAGGCCACACCTCAACACACAAGTACTTTATACTGAAGGAGTAATATAAATGTATATGATTTAATGACTCATGAGTTAAAAAGATCTTTGAAGAATATAATTGATGCAACTCCTAATTTTCAGACACTTTATTCAGATCACGCTCATGTCTGTGCAGTGCTTTATTGTTGCTTTTCCTCTTTGATGAATATCCATTCATTAGAAACAATGCATTTTCTATGCAAATTAAGTTAAGGCAATTAAACTTGTCATTGCTTTTCTCCAGACGTAGCCTGCAATTAGCAAAGCTCACTGAATTCCAGGGTCCTTTTTTTCCGTCAGAGACCGATATTGAGTTTAATTAAGTCGATTACAACTTGTCAAGCATTACCAAACGAAGCTCATGGGTCGGATGGTTTAAACCGTTAAAAGGTCCTCAGCCCATCCTTCAGCCCCACCTCCTAATAAAGATGACGTAAAGCACAAACTCAGACGAGCTCTTCCTCGTTGTACTGACTTCAGAACAGCAGCATGGATGAAATTTGCTACAAATGTCACACCGTCTCAGTGTCTCAGTTAAAAGCCCTAGTGACACATTTTTATGGTTTACGGACTGCTGATTGGTGCTCCGCCAACATTAAAAAGACTTTTATATGAAACCACAGTACAACATTGCTGGCGATAAAACCCATTACATTGAATTGCTGCTTTTTACACGCTGTCTACTCCTGGACTGCTCAATATATCATACATTAATTTTTACCACAGCCGTCGGAAGCAATATGCTAATAAGTGTGTTAAAATAAACCGATTCATGAGTCAGCCATCTCAACCACGTTCCAGTATTTCTGTGTATTTGTCTTATTTTACACAAACCTTATTAATGTTAGTCCAAATAATGTTTTTATTAACACACAGAAAACTTCACAAGAGTTTTTAAACACTGCAATATAGTAACTGTATAATATAATTGGTATGGTATGGTATTGGATTGGTATGGACCCATCAACCTCCTTTCTTTCCTTTCGTGCATTGTTAGCTCGTAGGAATTGAGGATACAGAAAGAACAGATGGCGAAGGGAGAGAAAAGGAGGAGGACTGGTCCATGGGAGGAGATGCAGGATCACAGACCGAAGGATTGAAACAAGGAAGCAGAATAAATGAGGGATAATGTGACAGAGATGCATGAGGTAGAAAAAAATAAAAAGAAATGGACGGGAGGAAGGAGTGAAACCAATTGAATCCTGTCCAGTCTGTGTGTTTAGATCAATCCTGACATTCACATGGTCCAATAAATGCAAATTACTTTGGTCCAATAAATAATTCTAAACTCCTTTTTTTTCAGTTGATGTGAAACATCCTGACTTTTACACCAACACACCTGATTACATTTCCTAGAATAAAAGTCTCTTGAATTCTCCTTGTCATGTTACACTGGAAACCATCCAATCAAATGCAAAGTCCTTTATCCTAAAATTTTGTTTTAGCTTTACCTTTTGTCTACAAAGCACTGACACTCGAATACTACTAAAAAATATTAAATAACGACTATATTTCCTTTAATTTGGGTATTTCACACTGAAAAGGCTTCCCCTGGGTCCTAGTAAACTCTGGTTAAGCTGAATCCTGGGTTATTTTGTTTGAAGTTTCACACTGCTCGTACTTTACCCAGGTCAACAGTTAATTCTGCTTAATTCTACATTTATCCAAAACCCTGCCTTAGCGTTCTTATTTGCATATTTGCCATGTCAACAACTGTGATTGGATAAAAACAGCATGCAACCTTTTTAAATAACGCTAACGTCTCACCCGCTTTGACATAAGAGTGAGAATAAAAGGCACCATTATATTTTACAGCTTTCTAATCTTTTTTTAAGAGCTTTGCACTAATATCCAACTTTTTTAATTTATCAGCGTGACGTATTTCCTTTATATATTTGTAAAGTGTTGCTATGTCCTGGTTTTCTTGTGATATGAAGAAGAATACTTTTGTCAGATTTATATTACAGCACAGTGAATTACCTTCTTCACATATCCCAACGTTGGGGTTCAGACAGCACCCCCGGAGCAGTGAGGGGTAAGGGCCTTACTCAAGGGCCCAACAGTGGTAGCTTGGCAGTGCTGTGGCTTGAACCCCGATCTGTCATTCAAGAACCCAGAGCCTTAACCGCTTAAGCCATCACTGCACAGAGTTACTATAAAGTTTCTGATTGGGTGTCTGTTGCTAAGCAACTAGCCGTGATATTCTAACACCGCTAACATCGTTTCGCGGGGTTCAGAATGACAATAATCTGGGACTAAAATCAGTGTGAAAAGCTTTTTACCTTTTTTAAGCATCTGGCATACAAGTGAATGTATGTTAAGAGTTAACAGTCACTATAGAAACAATTCCATATTAGATTGAATGCGTTATTATTAAAGCTGCGTAGGCAGAAGGACCGTCAGTACTGCTGTTGTAGAGAATGAAGCAACAGCTTGTATAGAGTGTATAATGAAATATAATGACTATCAGCATGGACAATGCATGTTAATAAACAGTTATTTTTGTGTGATAAGACATGGTGTGTATTTGGGTGTAACAAAGACAAAATTCGTCATCACCTGACAAATTTCATCGTGCTTTAGACGAAAGCTGAGAACGAAAGTTTTACAACCTTGTACAGTACACTTCATTCTCTCTTGAGAAGCTACAGCAGAGTTTCTTTTTTTCCCCATAAATGTTTAAAGGCACATTTCAAAATTTAATGGAACATCGGCTAGAATCGGATCTGATCTCCAGACCTGGCGGAACAGAAACTTGGCTTTCAGCCTGCTTTAGTCAGTTAATCCTACCGAACCAGTTCTGACCACATGTCCTGATCTCATGACGTGGTAAAACCTGACAGTGTGTTTTAGAACCCCGGTGCGACCTTCTTGTTAGTTCACTCACTGGTGCTCATCCTCACCTAGCTACTGTGTTGGGTTTGTAAGGCTGTTTCCACACTTTTTTTTTTTTTGATAAACTTTCAGCAAAGTGCTGAGTCACATCTAGTTGGAAGGCATATAAGAAAAACAACCCTGGAAGACAAAGCTGAGGTATAGAGCTAGTCTTGTTAGGATTTTGATATGATGCGGTTCATATAAAAAAATTTAATTATTAAAACAGTGGTGCAGAAGGTGTGGGGGGCACGGTGGCTAAGTGGTTCGCACGTTTGCCTCACACCTCCAGGGTTGGGGGTTCGATTCCCGCTTCCGCCTTGTGTGTGTGGAGTTGGCATGTTCTCCCCGTGCCTCGGGGGTTTCCTCCGGGTACTCCGGTTTCCTCCCCCGGTCCAAAGACATGCATGGTAGGTTGATTGGCATCTCTGGAAAATTGTCTGTAGTGTGTGATTGCGCGAGTGAATGAGAGTGTGTGTGTGTGTGCCCTGCGATGGGTTGGCACTCCGTCCAGGGTGTATCCTGCCTTGATGCCCGATGACGCCTGAGATAGGCACAGGCTCCCCGTGACCCAAGGTAGTTTGGATAAGCGGTAGAAAATGAATGAATGAATGAATGAATGGTGCAGAAGGTAGCATTTTCCAGCTCCAGTTTCCCCAGGGTTTCCTCTGGGTTCCTCTGGTTTCATTCCACCTCCGTAACCATGCCGGGTGACTGTTGATGCTAACTGACCCCTAAATGTGTATGTTGCTATGTGTATGTAAATTTACAATGATTGACTGTGGCTCCACCTCAAGAGTGACCAGGATAAAGCTATGTTTTATTTTTTAAGATGAAGTTTTAATTAATCCACATACTAGCATGCTATTTCGAATTGAGAGGAAACTGGAGAACATGGACGAAATCCATATGGACACTGTCATAGCACGAGGGAGACAAGCTTAGGATCGAACCCTGGGACACCAAAGCTATGAAGATTATTTGTATGTTAAACAGGTTCTGAGAAAATCTGAGATAAAAGCACAGTCTGATTAAGATGCACAGGACAGTAACGTTGTTCATGTTCATTTTTTTCCAAGCTTTGATGGCCTGAGTTGTAATTTATTGGCTATGAAATTCATGTTGAGGCTTTTACATGATTCGGCAAGGCGTGCTTTGAAACACAGTGTAATTATCTCTCTCTCTCTCTCTCTCTCTCTCTCTCTCTCTCTCTCTGTCTGTCTCCTTCTCTTTGATGCTTATTATAAGGACTTTATTGATATTGTGATAATTCACTGTGGATGTGCTGTTTCCTTTCTTTTGGACTCAGAGCTAACCACACAGTTTGGTCTCTTCCTCTGGTGTGAGAGAGAGAGAGAGAGAGAGAGATAAAAGCATGGGAGAGACTGTGGCTCATTCACTCCCCACTATAAGCTCGTTCTCTGTCTCTGTGCCCTAATTCAGAGCGCAAACATCCCTCGAGAATAGCCAAATGGCATGGATGGTGGGGAGAGAGAGAAAAAAGAGGCAGAGCATGAAAGAGGAACGTAGACAAGATGCATGGGAGTAGACGATGGTGGCGGGGACAGATAGTGCACTGAGGAAGAGGAGGAGTGTGAACGAGCTCATGGGATGAATGAGTGCACACAGGAGAAGAGCATGAGAAGAAAGATGATGAGAGACACATGGAAGAATGGAGGAGGGCTACTGAGAAGTACGGAGAGATAGAAGTAAGAAACGGAAAGACGAGAAAGAAAGTTGAGACCAGAAGGAAGGACAGACGGAAGGAAAATAAAGAGAGTGAAATAGAGACAGGGCGTTCAAGAGGATGATGGACGAACAGATAATATTTCTTGCCGTTTGTTTAGTAAGATGCATTCATCTCCAACTTTCACATACTGTACTGTAGATGTGAACCAATATTTGGGAATAATCTCAAATCACATATTGAATATCACTCACTCATTTACAAACCCATTTAAAGTATGGTCCAGACAGTGTACTAAACTGAGTACTTAGTATTAGTACTAATAGTATTAGTAATAAGTAATTAGTATTAATACTAATGGGCAGTCGTGGCCTAATGGTTAGAAGATTGACTCCTAACCCTAAGGTTGTGGGTTCGAGTCTCGGGCAATACCACGACTGAGGTACCACGACTGAGGTACCACGACTGAGGTTCCACGACTGAGGTGCCCTTGAGCAAGGCACCGAACCCCCCCCAACTGCTCCCCAGGCGCCGCAGCATTAATGGCTGCCCACTGCTCCGGGTGTGTGTTCACAGTGTGTGTGTGTTCACTGCTGTGTGTGTGCACTTTGGATGGGTTAAATGCAGAGAATGATTTCTGAGTATGGGTCACCGTACTTAGCTGTATGTCACTTCACTTCACTTCACTAATAGTAGAAGAGCTTTTTTTAGGTCAGAGTAGTAAAGAAGGTAGAGCATGTGTTTATCTTGTATTGTACAGTCAAACAGTAGCTCAAGCTCAGGATCCACAACACTGGACCATTACCATCATGCCTTCCTCTATTTCATTTCATTTCATTTCATTTCATTCAAGCCTAATAAAATTCTTCTCAAACATATAACCAGATGCATTGTAATAGCTGATAATCCCATTCTGTTGATTTGTACCACTTTATACAAACAATAACAATAAAGAAGTTCATTCATTCATTCATTCCAGAAAGTGCTGAACCGTGTGAGATTTCCACACACAACAGTCTCTAGAGTTTAGACAGAACGGTGCAGAAAAACTTAAAACGTCCTGTGAGCAAGTGGAGGGTCTGAAGCATGAAATGTCTCATTGACTAGAGAGATCAGAGGAGAATAATCCGATTGCTTTGCTGCCAGGAAGGATATACTGTAGAAACTCGTTTAACACAAGCACATACATGAGCACATGGATACTCATACACAAGCCCGTGGATACTTTAAAGAACTTTTGACACCTGGAACAGTTTGTGGTTGATGTTTGTTGCCTCTGTTGTTTTTAAGTGTCTGCCTAATGAATAAATGCAAATACATGATGTAAATGACTCTGTGCTGGATGAATAACTTCTACTCTTCTAGTTTCATTTCCTTTGGGATCGACCAAGTCATTAATATTTCAGCTCGGATACATAAAACAACGCGTTACGCATTGTGACACGTCTTCGGTGGTATGTTGCGTGTAAAAATACTGCAGCAAAAAAAAAAAAAAACTTAAAACATAAAAACATGATGTTTGATATGATCATTTTTGAGCTGATATTCAAATACATAAAAAAAAAAAAATTACGCAATTTTTACAACAGCATCTCAGACTAATTTAAAATATATTAAAGGTGCGGTGCACGATGTTTGAAAGCCAATGTTGACATTTGAAATCACCAAAACAAACACGCCCCTAACCCAAATAGGTGTCACCCCTGTTTTGATAGCTCCGCCCCCACACATACATACGCAACCCAGGCAACTATTATGGCGGAACCTGCTGGGGCAGCTGTCCGAGGGGAGATTTTTATCAATAAATGAACTCGATGAGTAATACTATGGTAATACAAATGTGTTTTTGTAGTACTGTGTGTTGTACCGTGAAAGGTTTAGCTCCGTTTCACGCGGAAGACGACGTCCAACACCTAGAACCCGAGGCAGAGGTAACGGCAGGTATCCGTCATGTCAATGTTTCAATCGCTTTCTGCTAATGTCACACATGCGCACTGAACACTCTCCGCCGCATATTGACAAGACACGCCCCTTTCTGCTCATTGGCTACGCGTTTGTTTTGTTTGTCGGCCTGACTTGAGCATTTCTCAAACATAGTGCATTTCTATAGTAACAATTCATTCACACACCAATGTATACCATGCACTGAGTGGGTCTTTTCTGAAGGATTCTGGCGTGTCAGCACATTGATACCTATGAGCTATGGCTTATGGTTTCTCTATCACATATAGCTAAAATCTTTTTTTTATTAACTTCTAGAAAGAGAGAGTGCGAGAAAGAGATAGAGAGGCTGGTAAGAGAACAACTTCAGGGACTTGAAGGGACTTGAAGCTCATGTGAAATTAGACACTAAGGACTTTAAGAACTTGTAGTGTTTCAGACGTATTTGAAATCACGTCTGTCTTCAAAACATTCATAAAAATGTTCCAAAAAACAAAAATTATGATTTTTTTTCCAGGAAAATGTTTCTATCCTCAAAGTAAATGATGATTTCAAGCTCGTTTCTGCTGTCTGAGATGCCACAAGTGCTAAAATTGATCATTAACCCTTGTATGTTGGTCGTATTTTTGTTACTCAGCCCGTGTTCGTGGGTCTGTTGGACCGGCTGCATTTTTGGGTTTTTAAATCAACACCATCAAAAATTCGATGTTAAAATACTCTACAGATGTTTACTTCATCCCAATTACAAGCAACATAAACAGCATATCGTCGCTGTCAGGTGGAATCCTCGTATCTCCAATACCGTTATTTTTCAGGAAATTAAAAAAACGCCGTACCTTATCTGCAGTGCACAGGGTTTAGTCCGCGTTACAGTGGATTGTCTTGTGCTAAATTCCTGTCCTCAGACGAGCACCAGAACTAGCGGGGGTCAAGATTTTTTTTTTCTTTGAGCCCAGTGTTTTGAAGACATTTACCTCAGAAGACGTGTTGATTCGTTGCGACTCTTCTTGAGGAGAAATATGCCGCGAAGCTCTCCCGCGGAGTGAGGAAGAGGTGGACAGTTGAAGCGTCCAATGGAGTTATGAGATTTGCGCTCAAGCTATTTTCAAGACTTTAGATTGGTTAATAACTTGTAAAAATAACAGACCCACGTGGGGACTGACCAATAGCATCGATATGTGAAAAAATATGAAATTGACCAAATTTGGACATACGAGGTTTCCGCCCGACAGCGACGATATATAGTTAATATTTGCCCTTTACCTTTATTACATCACATTTTCTAATTAAAGTGCTACTCGTTTTTTGTTGTTTTTTAATAAAATGTAATAAAAAAAAGAAAATCAAATTTAATCAAGTTATGAGTGGAAAAAATCAACAAATTTACAAGGAAGCAAAGTTTTATAAAACTATTGATGTTTATGAACATGGGTCAAACAGACCCGAACAACAAAGGGTTAATTATTAAAATTTTGTGTAAGGTCTCTCACTGAAAGCCAACAGAGTCCTGACTCATTTGATCCGACTTGCAGCTATAAAATTGTTCATTTGTTTATACCGAGTCAGAATGTCCCATTGAACTTTTGTCGTACTTCTGCATGTTTTACAGCCAACACTAGAGGTTTCAGCCCTCTGCATCTATACTTCAGTTACTCCTTTCAGTATGTAAGATGTTTAAAGATTCATAAGTTTAGGATGAAACTTAGCTGTAGTTTCATATCTACTCATTTTGAATTGTGAAACATCTCACACACTGGATTCGGATTTAAATTTGCTTGTACTCGTAGTGTTTAACCTCAAATAACAAGCTATTGTGATCCTTGTGTCTGTGGCCAGATGTATCGGTGAGCCTGCTGTCGTTGATGGTGACCTCGTGTGGCCTGGCTCTGTTTGGTGTCTCGCTCTTTGTGTCGTGGAAGTTGTTCTGGGTGCCATGGCGCGACCGCTTCTGGCCCTCCAGCCTAAAGGAGCAGCAAGGCGAGCAGCAGCCAGTTCTGACCGAAGAAGAGCTTCTGGAGCGCGAGTACAGTGGTGATTTCTTCAAACACACGTCGGTGCCCCCGTTGGTGCCTGAGTCAGCCATGAAGATCAGCCACACGTCACCGGACATCCAACTGGAAGCGCAGACAAAAGCCAAGGACCTCAACCACGTGCACATTGCACGCGTGCAGAGGCAGATCACCGACCCCACGTCATCTGTCCGGTAAGCCCTGGTCTTGAAATGAAAGAGATTTTTTTTACAAGGCTTGTTTGGTTGCTGTATCAGTATCAGAAAGCAAATACATACAAAGATGTGACTTTAGACAACTTCTGCATCAACAGGTTCATTGAAAAAATGCAAATTTTCCATTCACGTCAGATTTAATCATGGCATGTTTACCATCTTGTGTTCTAAAGGTTCTATAATTTTGCATAATGAATAGTGGAAAGTGTTACAGTGTGGAAAAAGTTTTGTTATACCCCTCTGGATTCGGCAATAGGAAGCAACTTACGTTAAATAAAACGTGGTTACATTAAATAAAACTATTTTTAAATAAAAGTGGTCATCACCAATCCGTTTAGTCATTTCTGTCAGCCTGACCTTTGTTATGCTTCAGCAGAAATAATAAATCTTGGCTTAACAGGATTTCATGCCATAAAGCAATGTAAACAACTAATATTAGCACACCTGCTGGTCTCTTTCCTGCAGACATAACTCCATCCGGAGGCAAATAAACCTCTCGAGCCCTGAGTTCAGCCCAGGTCAGTTCCAGAGACAGGAGTCTTTATCCGGGCCGGGTCTGGGCCGGATTAAACCGGAGCTGTACAAGCAGCGCTCGGTGGACACGGACGATGGCAGGAGAGCGGACAGCTGTGGCCGTCTCCACTTTGTCCTTAAGTATGACTGTGACCTGGAACAGCTGATCGTGAAGATCCACAAGGCTGAGAATCTGCCCGCAAAGGACTTTTCGGGAACGTCAGACCCGTACGTTAAGATCTATCTACTGCCTGAGCGCAAGACCAAGCATCAGACCAAAGTGCACCGTAAGACCCTCAACCCTGTGTTTGATGAGGTCTTCTTATTTCCTGTCACATACGGCGAGCTGCACGCTCGCAAGCTGCACTTCAGTGTCTACGATTTTGACCGATTCTCACGCCACGATATCATCGGCCAAGTCGTGGTGGACAACTTCCTGGATTTGCCAGACTTCCCTGGGGAGACAAAGCTCTGCAGAGATATTCTCTATGTCACTGCGGTAAGTCAGTCCTTCAGTTGACGTTATGGATCTAGACCTGGTGCCAAGATCCAATAACTGTGGGTCAGATCCTCTGCTATGTATGAATAGTAAAAACAGAATTTAAATAAACTATAAAATAAAATAACATGGAATTAGTTGTACACTTTTAAATCTCTGCTTAAAACTTATTTTTGTAGCTTTTAATTTGACTAATTGTAATTTTACATAGTGCTTATTTTATTGTCTATTTTTGTTGCTTTAATTATAATCTTTTTATTATGTGTGTAATTTTGTTGCTTTTATTTTGCTTTTGTAAAGTGCTTTGAGATGTTCTTTTAAAGGCGCTATAGAAAATAAAGGTTATTATTATTATTATTATTATTATTATTATTATTATTATTATTATTATTACAGAACTGAGGAAAAATAGACAAAATATTACAAAAAAAAATACAACTTTTAAATAAAATACATGATGATATGAATATGGTGATAGGAATATAAATAGGACTGATAAATAAAATGCAATATAAAGTCCAGTTGATGTAGTGGCTGTGTTTTTCCTGATTTTCTCCCTAATTTGCTCAGTTAGGTCTAACCTATCACACCAACCGGAGTGAGTGATGGCTATAATGTGCTTCCTCTAAACCTCATGCAGTGTCAGGCGGCAAAGTAAGACACTCTGAGGGACGCTATCTATCCACTTCCACATGCTTACTGTACACATAAACGTGATCGGCTTGCATTGGAGTGATGGACAGGGGAGACAGAGTTCTCCACCCTTTCCTCATGAGTGCTCTTCAGGTTTGCTCTCTTGGACTCCTGGCCTCAGATGGATGTGGCAGCATCAGGATACAAACGCACTATTTCCTGATGATGATTTTCTGTCTCACCACTCGGTATAGTGCCTCAGGAACCACAGTCTTTTCTAATAAACCATTGCTGATTAGGTACTTTATGTAGAGACAGAGCTCTTCTTTGTTCGAGTCCTTTGAAATTTTTAATTTTGACGTACATCACTTTTTTAAAGAAAACTGCTCTGTTGTAACAGCTTCAGAGCATGCGCACGAAGCGAAGTTATCTTCCGGCCCGAGTCTCAACATCGGAAATCAATAGGACGAATTTGCACGTCGATTGAAATGCCAGGTATAATTATACAAACCACAAACAAAATTGCATACATCGACAGCAGCTACCAAAAGAATCGATGCGTAATCTGATCAAAGATAAGAAAGGATGCTTCAAATCCTCTCAATTTTATTGTCATCTGATTTTTTAAAATAACCTTTCAGAGAAAGTAGCAAAGCCGGCGGACGCCTGCACAGAGTTATTACACCCGGATCGATAACTCCCGAAGGGCTTTGCGTAGAAGGTTGGGCAGATCAGACGCGTCGCCGTGATGGAATGGTCTCTGTGTGGCATCGTGAAGAGGTTAATTACAGGAGAGAAAGCATATAATGTACAGCTGAAGTACATCTTTATTCATCACATCATTGGTGGTCCAAAAGTGAAAAAGCTGTGAACGAGCTGTGTAACATTTGAATATATGTGTTAGGACAGCGTTTGGTCTCAATTACAGGAAATGAGGTCACTAATCTGCAGACAAACTGATTTTAAAAGGAAGAAAAGCTCTAAATGAATCAGAGATAAGGGTTAAAACAAGCGCTGAGGGTTTACAGCACAGGAAATTAGAGTGTATATATAGATATATCTTTTCATTTTCATTTTTTTCACTGTTGCTTAAAGGGCAGCGTTTGCATCATTTCTTTGTTATTTCTTCATTAGCATCAGCATTAGCATTAGCAATGATTACGAGTCATGATTATGAGGCCAGATGCATTTCACTGTCGTGTCGTGAGCAGATTTTAGCGTTATCACACTGTGAACCGGGAGCGTCTAAAGGATAACAGAGCCGTAATGAGACTCCCGGTGTTTAGAGGTGTCACGCTCTTCTTATCCTTTTTTTTTTTTTTTTTTAAAGGACGCATTCCAAAGCGAAACAATATAAACATTTAGGAGCGGTTTACCCACAAGTCTTATTTTAATGAGAGCTCAGTAGGTTCATCGAACGTGACAGCTCGGCCAATTAGCCTCTCAGGCTCCCGTTTTCAGCTTGTTAGACGTTTTAACCGTTTGCACCACAGAGGATTGTGTGTAACTGCGCATAATGGGTTCTGCAGAATCTGGTTCAAAACAATGCTCAGGTAGAAGTGTAGAAACACAGCTGGATATCAAGTGTCCCCTGATCCCTCTCATGGTTCAGAAAGTAAAAGTATGTGGATGTTTATGGAGGTGGTATCTGCATACGGTTTAGCTTGCCATGTGTGAGTCTATGCTTGGCGTGATTTTGGCTTTTGTGCAAACCTTAAAATCGTCAAAACTCATTTTTTAAATGTTGAGGTGTTTTACATCTGGCTTGTTTGTAATGCTTGTTTTGGATCTCGGTGTGTTTTCTTCCTTGGTTCTAATCTAAAGATGTTCGTAAGGCTTTGTCCTCCTATGCTTGTACCCTGTATGCGTCATGACCAGAGACTGACGTTGTCATCAGTTGTTTTGTTAAGATTATGACAAGGGCAGTAGGGACTGGAGACGAGTTGTCCATAAACAACGTCCAGTAAATCTTCTAGTAGGCCTTCTAGAAGACCTTGGCCTGGTCAGATTAGCTTGGTCAGGAGATGAGCATGTGGTAATTTTGAGCCAATGATTGATGATGTTTTGCTTTTACATATCTTCTGTTTTCTTGAGTTCTGTCTATAAAATCTTGATGTAATCAATGATCGTGGCCCTTTATCCCTCATGCTAAATGTGGAGTGTTGGGTCCAATAAATTGCTCGTGTCTACCAGTGTTATACTTTATTCTTTAAATCTCTCGAACCTCAGAACTTCCACAGCATTTGTTCAAAACAATCAATCCGCTTGCGAATAAACTCTGGATCTGTTCTCTTTTGGTGAGAAAGCAATCGACCGAAAGGTCCAACGATCCGATCATGACGAGCATTGTGTAAAATGCCGTGTTATACACAGCATCTTCGATTACATGAATCCAAGGATAATGTACTGTACCTGATAGTCTTTTGGTGAGCATCTTGCTTCTTCATGTTAAAATGGCGTCTAACAGCGCTGATTTGTAACACCGTTGTCCCAGTGAAAAACCTCAATTCCCGCTCTGATAAATGATTACAACTACAGTTAAAGAAAGCCACAATAAGCTCACAGAGCTGCTGACTCTCCATCTTCTGACCAATGAGAGGACAGTTTACTCACAGGTGACTCACATAATCTCACTGTATGAATGGAGTCAAGGACAAAATGCTACAGTCTCACATTTCAACAATTTCATACAATGCTTCTTTGTTGTACTTTGCTCTTAAATAACTGTTGAAATAAAAAGGGTTTGAGTTAAGACCTTTTTAGCACATAACGTGATTGATTTGCATTCGTTCTAATGGGATGACTAATTAATAGATCAGTAAAAATATGGGAAATGGATTTAGAAATGGAAACTGAATGTGAACTTTTTATTTAACATGTGTGGGATGTGGTAGCCTAGTGGTTAAGGTGTTGGACTACCAGTCTTATGGTTTTGAGTTTGGATCCCAGATTGACCAAACTGGCCCCTGAGCAAAGTCCCTTAACCCTCACTTGCTCAGTTATGTGAAGTAAGAGAGAATGGAAGTCTCTTTGTATGAGAGTAAATTTGTATGGCATAAATGTGATGAAGGGGGGCACGGTGGCTTAGTGGTTAGCACGTTCGCCTCATACCTCCAGGGTTGGGGGTTCGATTCCCGCCTCCGCCTTGTGTGTGTGGAGTTTGCATGTTCTCCCCGAGCCTTGGGGGTTTCCTCCGAGTACTCCGGTTTCCTCCCCCGGTCCAAAGACATGCATGGTAGGTTGATTGGCATCTCTGGAAAATTGTCCGTAGTGTGTGATTGCGTGAGTGAATGAGAGTGTGTGTGTGTGCCCTGCGATGGGTTGGCACTCCGTCCAGGGTGTATCCTGCCTTGATGCCCGATGACGCCTGAGATAGGCACAGGCTCCCCATGACCCGAGGTAGTTCGGATAAGCGGTAGACAATGAGTGAGTGAGTGAGTAAATGAGATGAAAAAAATATATCTTTAGGACATTTGGATGGCTTGTGAAATGTTCCAGATTATCGGGTTGAGAGTTCAAGTAGCGAGATTGAGTAAAATAAATAAAAAGTACACAACGGAAGAAAAATTATGCAGGGGTTTAATTGTAATATTAAGAATTTGAGAAAAAATCCAATCCAAACATCCAAAACTTTGGAGTAAATAAAGGTTTCTTTCATCGTTTGACTTTCTTTCAGCTTTGTGAAACCTTTTCTAAAGACCAAACCAAATGTGTTAGATTTAACCTCTTTTTTTTTTTTTTTTTTTTTTAAGAGCGTTCATTTTCTCAAAGCTTTGCATTATAGAGTTAAGCCTCCCACATAAAGGATCAACAGGAGTTCTCTAGGAACAAGGTGCTGAATTCCAGACCGCATCACTGGAGCTGGTTCTCAGACCCCTTAAAAAAGCTGCTGGTTTGGAGCCAAGATTTATTAACCTGAGGTTCATGGGGGTGCCATCATTTTCTCACCATAACAAGAAGTCATATAAAGTTATTTACCTGAACAGTCAGCGAGATTCTAAACTGGGATTCAACAATCCAATCCATAACATGTTTTGGACTTGAATCCATAACATGACTGCATGCTAAAACGATTACTGCATTTAAAACTGCTGTCACTTACTGTTAGGTCACTTCCTGTTTCCAGAAGCTCTTAAGCAGAAACAGATGATGCTATGCTTTATTAATTAGGTTTCAGTGTGATCAGTGATCAGGGAAAGAGATCTACTTATAAATCCTCCCACGTCTGATAACACAGGCTAGCAATACAGTTGGCTGGTTTCCTGAACATATGTCAGTAATGTTGTTTGCACTCATCCAGCATTGATGGCTCATCCTTAAGCATCTGTTAGCGTCTGTGTAACACAAGCACAAGAGTATAGTGGGGGGCTGAAAGTATTCACAGTTGGTTAACAGACTAGGTTTTAAAAATGACAGGAAGAGATTTTCCAAAACTCGTCACACTTTTCTTCGAACACTATTGCCCCTTTTCCACCGAGGCAGTTTGAGTGCTGGTTCGGAGCCTAATTTGGAACCAGTTCTTTCTTTTTCGACAGCCAAAGCACCGGCTCTGAACCAGGAAAAGTGGTTCTTAAGTAGCACCAAAACGTTGCTGGTCTAGACTTAAGAACCGCTTGTGGGCGGGGCTACTGTTAGTGCATTTGATAATATACCTTAAGTATACTAATGTTTAATACACTTTTACTTTACCGCGATATGATACATTATCAGCACACGTGATAGTAGTTAGCTACATTCTAAGGCTAACTTTTTTCTGTGTTAATGATAAAATAACGTTATGTACTTTCTCGATTACAACCTCCGTTTATACAGATTACAGATTTAAACCAGCACCAGTGCTAGGTCTGAACCAGCACCCGCAAAAAGGGGCATTTGTGATCAGCAACTGGTTACTTCTGTGTGGTCGAAGTTAGGAACGTTTGAGAAACAGCAGCTGATTTAGGAATGCAATAAGGTTAAAACAATGGCAGATTTTTACACCTAAGTGCCGAGTGGTTTACCGTAAGGACAAATAAAGTAAGTACAAACCCAGTTTCTATCACAACCGGCTCAAACATGGTGCAGAAACTGAGGTTGCCTTAGTGTGTAGTAGGAAAGGTCCAGAGGCAAAGGTAGCAGAAGGGCTGAGAACCACTGGGGTAAGAATCTTGATCGGGGTGAAATGCATTTTAATCTGCCTTTTAAAAGAATCAACAGTGAAGTAACATCTGATCGTACTTTGCAAGGGCGTCAATTTGGGTAGGGAAGGTAGGGACATGTCCCTACCAATATCCAGGGAACACTCAATTGTCCCTAGCAATAATTCGATATATATATATATATATATATATATATATATATATATATATATATATATATATATATATATATATATATTTATACATAATCACTGATGTCCGTCTGTGTCTTGTGCTTTTTTACTTATTTCATTTAACATTTATCCAGGAATCATTAAATAAGATAAAAAATATTTTACAACAGCGTTCTGTCAAAAATAGCGGAACTTGTGGAACACAAACGGTTAACAGATCTACCCCCTGCAATGAATCCCGCCTCTGTAACTCACCTCTCTAAAAGGATTGGCCTTTGCCTTTTTTGAGTCCTGCCTCTCTAACCCACGTCGCTGTTTGATTGGCTTTGTCTTTCTCGCTAATGTGTTGAGGTAGGAGGCTGCAGCTAGATTCCGTTGTATGAAGCAATATGCAACGTGATTATTCAGGCTACCGGTATGTGAGTAAGAAAGTATTCTTATAACAAAAGTTTTATGCACAAAATACGGGGAATGTTGTCCCCACCAATGTCAAAATCAAACTTACGCCCTTGATACTTTGTGACTAATCGTGACAGCACCACATCCCCATCACATCATTTTATTCAGTTTTATCAGTTTTATTTTATTCAATATTTATTTTGAACTGAATTATTGGCTTTTAACCATGGACATGGCCAAAAAACAACTTTACAGAAATATATCAATCGCCATCCTTATCCGTGTGATCAGATACTGAGATCATAAATCATTTCCCTTCTATGACCATTTCAGAAAAGTGCAATTATATAAGCAGGAAATTAATTGTAGTTAAACATGAAGTCTATCTTGTTGATGTTATCATTTGTTTGCTGATGGAGACTTTAATGCTGATCTCGAGTTAGTAGCGAGCGCACTCTTAACTCTATCCTATCATCTGCAGTCCAAAGCCATCTCTATAAGTTCTAGATGGTACCATATACACAATGACCTCACGTAACTTCAGCCTGTTCATCTGGAGGCCAAAGTGGTTTCCAAGTGATAAGAATTCAGAGCTAAAGTTCTCTGAGCATCAGGATGGATCAGACAGGTTCGGAGAGCACAAGGAGCCATGATTGCTGTTATACTGGTAGTCATGTTTAGGGTTTGGCTAGGTTTGATTTTTATCGTTATAGTGTCACAAGTTTCTAAACCACCAGTAGAAACCTAGTTTATATCCCAGAGGTTTGCATCAAAGTGTCAGCGAGCATCCTTTCCAGCACTCCAGCATATATAGGTCATATCTGTTGGGACATGCAGCATTAGACCAACAAGAGTATGTACATTAATATATAAATCATTTTCAAGAGACGTAATTACACGTTATATTTTATTACAATTTACATTATGAGTTTTGAAGGAATTATGCTCACTCACTCACTCATTTTCTACCGCTTATCCGAACTACCTCGGGTCACGGGGAGCCTGTGCCTATCTCAGGCGTCATCGGGCATCAAGGCAGGATACACCCTGGACAGAGTGCCAACCCATCGCAGGGCGCACACACACACTCTCATTCACTCACACTATCACACACTACAATTTTCCAGAGATGCCAATCAACCTACCATGCATGTCTTTGGACCGGGGGAGGAAACCGGAGTACCCGGAAGAAACCCCCGAGGCACGGGGAGAACATGCAAACTCCACACACACAAGGGGGAGGTGGGAATCGAACCCCCAACCCTGGAGGTGTGAGGCGAACGTGCTAACCACTAAGCCATCATGCCCCCCCTGGAATTATGCTGTTAGACGTAAATATTTTTACGTATTGATTTAATATGAAGCTGAAGCTCGTCCTAGCGGGAAGTTAGAACTAGTGGATATTTTAAATTTGCATGTGGTTTCCTCAGTTACTCTCTTTTACGCAGTCACAGGGCAGAAGTAGGTGGAAGATTTGCTGTGGTAATACTACAGAGGAACATATTTCCTTGTTTTTTTGAAAGGTGAAGGCACCACAGAGTCTACGGAGGAAGATGAAAATGTTTGCTGTTCACACACTCTTGGTTCTCTCACAATGCCTCAGTCACTGCCTTAATCCTTCCGATCTTCACATTTACAAGAAACAAGTGTACTTGGCTCAGGATCGTGAAAATACAGGAAATATTCTAAGTGTATTTATGATACCAAGGTTTAGTGGAATATCAAACATATTGTACAAATTTCTCACTCTAAGTGAGACAGCACAGAGATGAGAATGCACTTGATAGCAGATTTATTATAATTAGGAGTAGTCAAAGAAACTTTGGCAGTAGTGATGAGGTCGTGTTCCAGAGGGAGATCTGTGGAGGTCCCTTGGCCCTTGAGAAGAGTTGGAGACAGTAATGGTGTAGGAGCGATCCCCAGGAGTGTGTCTTTGGGCTCAGCAGGCAATGAGAGCGTTGGTTAGACAGTAGACTTTGTAAAATTACGGCAGTAAGGACAGCTCAGTGGTTAAGTTGTTGGATTACTGATCAGAAGGTTGTGAGTTCAAATCTCAGGGCCATGGACAGTTGAGTGCAGACCTTGAGTTAAATCTTTCCTATCATCTGCAGTCCAAAGCCATCTTCATGGGTTCTAAGTTGTACCATGTACACGATGACCTCACACCCTTGGGTTAGTGAGTTCAAACCCAGTGCCACCAAGCCACCAATCCTTGGCCCCTGAGCAAGGCCCTTAACTCTCAATTGCTCAGCTGTATAATTGAGATAAATGTCATTCACTCTGGATAAGGATATCACTCTGGATATTGTCTGCCATAAATGAAATTAAATGAAACAGCAAGTTAGTTCCAACTGAGAGTTTGACCTCCATCTATCTGCTGAACCTGGCTCTCCAGTGTGTTCTCCTCCTTGGGGTGAGGAGATTAGTGACACTGCTAATTGTCCCGCTTGCTCGCTAAGCCTGCAGAGCTAACCATGGTGCAGAAACTTCCTCGATCCTTGTCATCTCTGCTGGGAATTTTAGGGCCCAGGAGTGGTTTTCTGCTGGTTTCTCATGAGGTGGTGTGTGTGCCGTCACCACAATATGATGAAACACTGCTTAAAGCCAAGCTGAATTCACTAATACTAAAATTACTGTGATTGATTGAAATTTCTCTGGTATGTTCCATCCTTCAGAACGATGAAGCTATTCTGTTATACGTTTTGCTTGCTAATTTTTTTTCTTTATATTGCTTTCACTCACTTGGTTATTTGTTGTTTGCTAGATGAAATTTTCCTCAGTAGATTATGCAAGCTGATTTTGTGGGTTTGTTTATGCTTTGCTAGTTTGCTCTAGGTTTTACTCACAATGTCTGCTTTTGTTTACGAGGTTAACATTTGCTTGCTAGTTTGTTTTTACTAACCTGGTTACCTTTTACTCACTAGGTTGGAATATACACACTAGATTAGCATTTGCAAGATTAGCCATTTACTCACTAGGTTAGCATTTACTAGATCAGCATTTACTCATTAAGTTAGTATTTTCTTAGTTTATTAGCATTTACTCACTATGCTAGCATTTACTCACTAGATTATCATTTACTAACTAGTTTGCTTTCCCTGTCTTTTTACATCCTAAGTTGTCTTTTATTCTCACGTTTGCTTTCAGCCATCATGTTAGCTTTATCTTTCTGTTTTGTGTTCAGTTCTGTTTGCTTTCATTTTCTTTACTCAGACTCAAAGTGAAAAATTTTCGAATCATCAGAAATCATAACTATCTGGATTATATAAGAATGTCTGGTTAAAACATTTCCGATCTGGTATAGTACATGTAAACATTACAATGTCATTAATTATTAACCGTTTGTTTTACACATTGTGAGTTATGAGACTAGCATTGGGCTAATTTGAGAGCCATAATGGATTCAGGTTTTGCGGTTCTTCTGAACATAAAAACAGGAGGAGATTTGGGTCTTTAATTAGGTGTTGGTCAGGGAATAAAGCAAAAGGGTTTGTAAAAAAAAAAGGATATTTTTGTCCCTTATATAATTAGAGGAACTTTATTGATCTTTATCAGCACGGTGAGCCAGTTATCACTCAGTGCACTATACATGTAGAATTCAGGCAAGACTTTATTGAGAGCATCTCAGCGTGACAAGAAATCAACTTAACAGTCAACAGAAACTGGCTTTAAGTATTTAAACTCTGCCAGCTAGTGATATTTGACATTTCTGGATTAGGCCTGATTTTTAAATTAGTCCTGTCATTCAAGGTCTCTAATGGCAACAGCCTTGTGGAAAAAAATCTGTTTTCTTTCTACTCTATTTAAATTATCAGAAATGGTTTCTCATATATACATATATGTGTGTGTGTGTATATATATATAGAGAGAGAGAGAGAGAGAGAGAGAGACCTGATTTTTTTTTTTTACTAAGACTATTTTTTGTAACCTCATTTGCACTCATTATGTTTCACAGCCATAATAACATAATATTCAATAAACTTTTGTTTCTCCTTCTCCTTTTATTGATTTGATTAATCAGTTCAAAATAATAAACATTAATAGAAACATTGTTCACTTTTATTATAGCAATAACTTTATTATAAATTTGTCACAAAAACAAATGTCACTTTCATTGTTAAATGTTATTTATGTTGTTTGGGATTGAGATATAAGACTGTTTTTATTTATTTATTATTTCTCTAGTGCTTTTAAAACCCCAAAAATGTACCAGGTCATCTTGACCCAAACCGTAACAAAGGGTCCAAAGAATGAACATAACACAAGGGTTAAGCTTTAATCTATAGTTTACGTTGATATGAAAGTGATCTGATGAATTGGCATAAATTAAAATAAAAATATCAATAACAATATCCTATATGTCATTTAAACCAAAAACACAAAATCCATACTAATGCAGTGTTGTATATAAATCGTTGTGTTTGATAAGCTGAATTTGTCCTTAATCCCCGGGCCGCCTATAAATAAAACACAAGCTAGTTAACGTATGTAAAGGTCAATCCATTTCTCCCAGCTAGAGCAAAGGAGATACTGAGACAGTTATTGAATGAGGAGTAAAAGGTCAATCGGGATGATTTACTGATGCTGAATGAGCTGCCCAGGAACGTTCACCTTGGCAATAAGGATATTTCACTGCCCTGAGACATGTGATGACATTTCTACAGGGCTGCTAATACAGTACTTTACATACGTATGCAAGAACATTAAAAGTTACATTCTTAACAGAAATAGGATATGCTTGTTTGCATGACGAGGGGTACGGTGGCTTAGTGGATAGCACGTTTGCCTCACATCTCCAAGTTTGGGGGTTCGATTCCTGCCTCCGCCTTGTGTGTGTGGAGTTTGCATGTTCTCCCCGTGCCTCGGGGGTTTCCTCCGGGTACTCCGGTTTCCTCCTCCGGTCCAAAGACATGCATGGTAGGTTGATTGGCGTCTCTGGAAAACTGTCCGTAGTGTGTGATTGCGTGAGTGAATGAGAGTGTGTGTGTGTGTGCCCTGCGATGGGTTGGCACTCCGTCCAGGGTGTATCCTGCCTTGATGCCCGATGACGCCTGAGATGGACACAGGCTCCCGTGACCCGAGGTAGTTCGGATAAGCGGTAGAAAATGAGTGAGTGAGTGTTTGCACGACTATTTCAACAATATGCAGGATGAAATGTTCAGAGGTCATTCAAAACTTTTCTCAAGTCTAATCTCATTCCACACCACCAGAGGTCACTATCACTTGAGCGTTTACCTATTTACCAGGTAAACAAGCTTACTTGGTTTTAATCATGTTCTCATTCTGGGTCACTATGAACATGTGTGAACTTGCCAACTTTTGGGGGCTTTACCTCCTGCAATTCAGAGACGATTATTATTTCCTTTTCAAAAATTTATGCTGTTTTGTTTCTTTGATTATTTACCACGTGTGTCATTTTTGGGGCAGTGTTGGCTCAAGTGGTCTAGGGCTTGTTGGTCGGGGTTCAAGCCCCAGCACTGCCAAGCTGAGACGGTTAGGCAATTGAGGAAGGCCCTTAACCCTCCCTACTCCAGAGGCACTGTATCAGAGCTGCCTTTGCTTTCTGACCCAATCTTCCTCAGTTATTTTATGTGAAGAAAAGATTTCAATAATAATTTAAATTGCTGATTGTAAATTTAAGAATTTAAAATGTTAAAAATGCTAAATAGATTGGCAGTGTAATAAAAGCTTTATTTCTACCTGCTCAAATGTTAGCTAGCACTAATGACTTCATAAAATAAACTGAATGCTAATTGCTTCTTTAGTCAAGTATTTTGGTCAGATGCGTGGATAAAAACAGACCCAAATGCAGGATAGATAAAATAAACTGGTTTATTTATTAAAATGAACAAAACTAGACTACAGACACAACCAAAGACATGACACAAGACTTGACAAACGACGAGGATTCCGTGCTGCCATAGGCAACGTGGCACGGCTAAGTAAATGACAATTAACACATAAGGAACAGGTGTGCAGAGGCGGGGAGGAATAAACAAGGGCGAGGCAGACACGTGACACAGAACATAAACAAAAGCACATGGCCAAAAGTCCGGGCTGGACCCTGACAAGAATATAAACGGTGTAATATTTGTTGTGTTGTGTAACCCAGTAAGACTTGGTAATGTTATGATATGACCATTTTGCCAGAGTATGATAATGATTCTTTGAAGTTTCTGCTAATGTTTATTTATTATTATTTATCTTTCTAGAATGTAATTTAGTGCTTTGTGTTGATAAAGAAAAAGAAAGATTTAAGTGACTGGTTCGTTGCGATAGTTGGATTTTGACTCGACAAAAACCTTTTATTCACTATGTTAGTATTTACTACATCAACATTTACTCATTAAGTTAGTGTTTACTTAGTTTATCAGCATTTACTCACTACGCTAGCATTCACTCACTAGATTATCGTTTACTAACTAGTTTGCTTTTCCTGTCTTTTTTACATCCTAAGTTGTCTTTTATTCTCACGTTTGCTTTCAGCCATCATGTTAGCTTTATCTTCCTGTTTTGTGTTCATTTCCATTTGCTTTTATTTTCTTTACTCAAATTTTTGAATCATCAGAAATCATAACTATCTGGATTATATAAGAATGTCTGGTTAAAACATTTCCGATCTGGTATAGTACATGTAAACATTACAATGTCATTAATTATTAACCGTTTGTTTTACACATTGTGAGTTATGAGACTAGCATTGGGCTAATTTGAGAGCCATAATGGATTCAGGTTTTGCGGTTCTTCTGAACATAAAAACAGGAGGAGATTTGGGTCTTTAATTAGGTGTTGGTCAGGGAATAAAGCAAAAGGGTTTGTAAAAAAAAAGGATATTTTTGTCCCTTCTATAATTAGAGGAATTTTATTGATCTTTATCAGCACGGTGAGCCAGTTATCACTCAGTGTACTATAGAATTCAGGCAAGACTTTATTGAGAGCATCTCAGCGTGACAAGAAATCAACTTGTTAAGACATAATCATTGTGCCCAAGTATGATAATGAATTATGAAGTTTCTGATAATGTTTATTTATTTATTTATTTTTTCCTACAATGAAATTTAATGCAGGGGACACGGTGGCTTAGTGTTTAGCATGTTCGCCTCACACCTCCAGGGTTGGGGGTTCAATTCCCGCCTCCGCCTTGTGTGTGTGGAGTTTGCATGTCCAAAGACATGCATGGTAGGTTGATTGGCGTCTCTGGAAAATTGTCCGTAGTGTGTGATTGCGTGAGTGAATGAGAGTGTGTGTGTGTGCCCTGCGATGGGTTGGCACTCCGTCCAGGGTGTATCCCGCCTTGATGCCCGATGATGCCTGAGATGGGCACAGGCTCCCCGTGACTCGAGGTAGTTCGGATAAGCGGTAGAAAATGAGTGAGAGTGAGAGTGTTGATAAAGAAAAAGAAAGATTTAAGTGATTGTTTAATTGCGATAGTTGGGTTTTGACTCGACAAATAGAAGAGATGCCTGTTAAAAGCTATGGATTGCTTTAATAAATCATATAATCACAGATTCATTAGATCTCATGAGCAACATACCTTTCACTGTTGTGTACAGTAGTCCAGAGCTGACAGAAAAGTCATAGATGCCAAATTAGGATGGTTACATTTATATTATTCTTACAGTACATATCTCTATTCATTTCCACTTACCATGAGCAGTCTGTGTCAGTATTTGGGGATGACGTACACCTTTAAAGGGCTCTTAGAGGAGCTCCGGAGAGACTTGTGAGTTCAGATAATCACCTAAGATTGACTGCCTGCACTCTCTCACAGCTAATATTAAAGCTCTGCTCAACCTTGCTGTAATTTCATTGACGGCGTGCAAGTGACCATAATTTCACCGCTGACTTGATTTAAGTGCTTATGAGAGTGGAGGCGACTGTTATCCTATAGTCTACAGACGGAAGAGCATGATTGAATTAGCATGCCTGGGGGAAGCGGTGGATTCGCAAAGGCCCAGCCCTTAATGCCGAGCTCACACAAAGAGGCTGAGGGCCGAAACATCTGCACACAGTTAAAACGAAACATCACCTAGCTTTTGCAGTAAACACTGTGTGGGTCTGGGGTTATAAAAAATGCACCAACAACCAGGTGGTGTGATGCTGCACATCTTTAAACATGCTGAAGTAGATTATTTTCCTTTAATATGACGTGACGTGACATACAGCTAAGTACGGTGACCCATATTCGTTCTCTGCATTTAACCCATCTAAAGTGCACACACACACCGTGAACACACACCCGGAACAGTGGGCAGCCATTTATGCTGCGGCGCCCGGGGAGCAGTTGGGGGGTTCGGTGCCTTGCTCAAGGGCACCTCAGCCGTGGTATTGCCAGCCCGAGAGTCGAACCCACAACCTTATGGTTAGGAGTCAAACTCTCTAACCATTAGGCCACGACTTCCCCATGTCCTATGTCCTAAGGTGTGTTGTAAGGAGAGCTATGGACAAATGTTTCCTTAAAAAGTTCCCTTTTTTTTCTTCTTTCTTTAGAAGTTAATAGAAGGAAAAAAATCCAGTGGTGGAAAATGTACCGAATGACAAATCTCTGAAATAGTGTTAATTTCGTCACCTATTTTTAATTTAGTCTTAGTCTTGTGCCAAATGTCCTTGTTAGTTTTAGTCATATTTAGTCATTCACATATCCTTTTTTGTTAGTCAAGTTTTAGTCGACTAAAAGTCTCGTCATTTTAGTCTAGTTTTAGTCAAAAGAAAACTCAAGATATCTTAGTCAAGTTTTAGTCGACTAAAAGTCTTTTAATTTTAGTCTAGTTTTAGTCAAAAAATTTTAGTCTTTTTTTAAAATAACACATTATTACTGAGATTATTACTGATAAACATTTCAGTAAAAAAAAGTGTTTCACATATGTTTCACTCGAACTTGACCGCACATCACTTTCTTTTTACTTTATTGATAATGCAAAGACCGGTCATCGGGACATAAGCTGTCATGTACAATAAAAGAGCCTGCGCAGCGACAGGAAATATAATTTAACACAAAAAGCCTGCCTAGACCAGGGGTGGACTTGCGCTCGGACAAATTTTTTCTACGCACACACTAAACAGTGCAAAGCCGCGAGCTCGTTGTGAATATTTTAAAGGCGTAACAGCTGATGAAGATTTTATCTTAGTTTTTATTTTATACAAAACATTTTTGTCTCGTCTTTTTTCGTCAACAATAATGCATGTTAATTTAGTCTTAGTCAGCGTTTTTGGACAGTGGTGCAGTCTTGTCATCGTCTCGTCTTAGTCATGGAAAAAAAGGTTGTTGACGAACATATTTCGTCTCGTCTCGTCTCGTCTCGTCTGACGAAATTAACACTACTCTGAAACTGGAGATTCCTTTTATGAATGCAAATTAAACATTTAGACTATGTGGAACATCGACCGCAGAAGACATGACGGATTAACTGTTTGTATGAACAAGGTACAATCGCCTTCAAAAGTATTGGGATGGCAAAGGCGCTTTTTTTTTTTTTTTTTTAAGCGTTATTCAAGATATATGGGTTTGAGATCAAATGATGAATATGTGACAGTCAGCTGACTGGAATTTCCACATATGGGACACAGGAGACTGAACATGTGCTGTATTACACGTATTGTTATTTGAATTGTTACATCATTGGCTTTTTATTCCAGAAAAGCCAAAAATCTAAGTTTTGGGCTAAAGTAAAATTTTCCCCTCGGTATCCGATTGTCATCATAATAGATCAGGCAGCTGAACTGAAAATGAATGCTTTATTCTTTATTTTTAACTTGTCACAAACAAAGCAACCCTCTTGCCCTTTTGATAATGATGGAAATCAGACTGCAAACTAGAGGTAGTACTTTTCATAAGCATCTTTCCTCTGCCATTTACTGCCATTTTCCCCACCACGACATTATATATTTTTCAAGGGGAGTTTGATTGAAGGGGGGCACGGTGGCTTAGTGGTTAGCACGTTCGCCTCACACCTCCAGGGTTGGGGGTTCGATTCCTGCCTCCGCCTTGTGTGTGTGGAGTTTGCATGTTCTCCCCGTGCCTCGGGGGTTTCCTCCAGGTACTCCAGTTTCCTCCCCCGGTCCAAAGACATGCATGGTAGGTTGATTGGCATCTCTGGAAAATTGTCTGTAGTGTGTGAGTGAATGAGAGTGTGTGTGTGCCCTGCGATGGGTTGGCACTCCGTCCAGGGTGTATCCTGCCTTGATGCCCGATGACGCCTGAGATAGGCACAGGCTCCCCGTGACCCGAGGTAGTTCGGATAAGCGGTAGAAGATGAGTGAGTGAGTGAGTTTGATTGAATAAAGTCTTACCCTGACAGATACAGAGCTCTGGAAGTGCTGCTGTTTGTTTTTCCTGCAGCGACGTTGGACTTGTGAGTCAGTGGTCATTTGGTATAAAATTGGTAGAAACCAATTTGTGAGTCGTGCATCTTGCAGCTTATGTAACAACTGTGCGCTTGCAAATCACTTACTGTAATGATATACTGTATTTAATGGTTGCTGACGATAATGAAACATACAGTATATGTATTGCACCTGAATGCAGCTGCAGCACCAGTTCCCCCCTGTTGGGTGGTAATAAGCGTTGTTCTCAGTCTGACAGGCACAGTCAGGGGGGACTCATCCTGATAATGAGCCTGTCTCTGCGGCTAGCCCTCCATGACCTTTCACTACTGATAATAAATAAAATATCCTGCTGAGAGAAAGACCTGAGGGCCCTGAACCACCCTGAACCTTCCTGAACCCCCATAAAGAGTATCATTTACCTTAATACACACTCTGGGGTCTCTCTGGGGTACACACAGGAGTCCGGAATCTCAGTAGAAGCTGGCCTTTGGAATTGATATTTGTATTACATACAAGAAATGTATGAGCTGACAAGACAAAGGCTTTCATATAGGACTGTATTAAGACTAATCAGGCATTATAGTTTTGGTATTAGTCATAGTCATAGTCCGGACTTTCTATGCTCTTAGGAACATTATCATCTGGTCTAATCTTTCCATTAACGTAGGTATCACAGTGAATAATTAGGAGCCCATGGAAGTACTGGGATCTGTGGGCTTGGGCAAGTGCTGGCTGCTTTGTGCATTAGAAAGCCATTTAAGCTACGTGCACACTGATTTATGACTTACACATGCATTCATTTCTCCATTTCTTCCATCCTGTTTTGTCATTTTATTAATGCACTGATAGGAACCAGAACAGATAAAGTATGCTGATGGACAATTTGAAGCTCGAGGATATCAATGCTACTAGAGTTCAAGTCGAGCCTGAGATCTACAGTATATCAACTACGAGTAAGACAGCTCAAGATTAAGACTAAAGAGTATGAGAAAAGATACTAGATGTAAAACAGACACTTCTTTGGGTCTTTGTTTCAATGAGAAATTATTTTTCACTTGCTTTACAAATCCAAATCCAAGGACAACAAGGACTTTGCTGGGATTAGCAGACTGAGGTGAAGAAACAGCAGTAGATTGTTCATGTGTATAACAATGTGATTGTTCATGTGAATAATAATGTGAATTTTTCATTATTTCTTTTTAATTTTGAATAGTTTTTTTTTATTTTGAATCAAATTTTTTATTTTTCATCAAATTTTTCCTGATTTTTTTTTTTATGGTGACTTCCTGTAATTGTTATAATGTTTTTAAAACCAAGACTAGAACAAGATCAGGTTATCTACAGCAATTGGTGCTGGAACAAAGTCCGGGAAGCTCATAAACGACCTCAGGCATCACTGGACTCTTCTCTCCGTTGCGGTGGCAACAGTCTCTGAGATGATATGAGAAAGAAACTGCAGCAGATTATAAATGTACTCTATATAGTCAAATGTACTAACATGTAGAATAACATCGTCGCTGTCGGGCGGAAACCTCGTATGTCCAAATTTTGTCAATTTCAGATTTTTTCACATATCGATGCTATTGGTCAGTCTCCACGTGGGTCTGTTATTTTTACAAGTTATTAACCAATCTAAAGTCTTGATCTAAATCTAAACTCCATTGGATACTTCAACTGTCTGAGAAATCTCATAACTCCACCTCTTCTTCACTCCGCGCGAGAGCTTCGCGGCATATTTCTCCGATGGAGAGAGTGTAAAGAGAGAGGAAGCAACAGTGGTGGAGGATACAGTGGTGCAGGATACAGTGCATAATATAATATTTGAATATATATAATATAATATTTGAATGTTTTGGATACCACTATTAAATTATTTTTTTATTATTATTTTACTGACTTTAAGTCAGCCTACTTATAGACAATGCCTCTCTTGGCACTGTGCATCTAAAACACTGTTTTTTGGACACTAACAAGTGAAAACAGGTTAGATACATTTGAGTAGGTCTGTTTTGTTAAAACCCGATAGCTGTAATGCTTCTGTGCAGAAAGAAACCCGTGAGCCACGAAGGTAAGTTTGCGAGCAGATTAGACTAATCTCCACCTATTAGACAGCCTAAACAGCTTATCCTGTTTTGTATTGCATCACTTATAGCTCTTAAACCTTTAAAATAGAGTTTAGGAAGATGTATGTAACTACAGTCATTAGCTTTGGTGAACTATTGAAGCCTTGTCTCTTGTCAAAAGGCTCAACGTAACCGCAGACTTTATTGAACACTGCTGGCAGCAGCGACGTCTGTGTCCATACCGTTCTTATCGATGACATCATAATCTCGTATCTCCCTGCTCCCAAGTCATAAAGCTTGTATCTCCGATAAAACGTGACTTTGGGAAAATGTTGTTAATGTTGGTACACAACAGTATATGATAGCAATATAAGGTATAATAACAACTTTAACGATACAATGTTTAATAACTCAAAAAAATACGGCGTTTTTTTAATTTCCTGAAAAATAATGGTTTTGGAGATACGAGGATTCCGCCCGACAGCGACGACATGTTAGTTTTAACTGTACGATATTATGTTTTCTGGCCAATTTCTTCCAGTAAAAAGAGGTGCAGGACTACAGAGTGTAAAACAGAACTTTAATCTAGTGGTTGGGATGCAAATACAGATTCTTTTCTGCCGAAGCCATCTTCCGTTTAATGACGGAGACCTGAGAGCAAATCTAACTGTGGCAACAGCAGTCCAAAGCCACCTCTATGGTCTCAAAGAATGTTATTACGTACAGCAATGCCATGCTTCAGGCTGCCCATCTGGGGTCATTGTCACCAGCAGCGAATGGCTTCTAAGGAACGAGATTCCAAAAAGAAGTAGGGCTTCTGAATGGATCAGGCAAATTCAGAGAGCAGAAGTGGTAATGGTCACTAGTTTCTCAGGAGTAGCATGTGTGTTTGGAGAGAGGGAGAGAGAGAGAGAGAGAGAGAGAGAGAGAGAGAGAGAGAGAGAGAGAGAATTACTGTAGGTATAAGAATAATAGGCATTGTGTGCAAAGGGACTCCAGCAAGACTAGCTACCTGTATATCAGCATGACTAAAAGGAAAAGCCAGAAGGTGACAGAAGGCTTGCTGAGAGAATGAGGAGAAGGTTCATCCTGTAGGCCGTTCAGGCAGGACGATACATAGAATCTTTCAGGATTTGTTAGCACAACAAGCACTACCTCTACCAGTTTCTTTGCACAGCAAATTGCGCCGCAATTACAGTACACACATCAGCACATCTGCACTTTATTCACAATAGTTCTTAACGTTTTGTGAGTGTGACTCACCTTTCAGAATAGATGGAACAAGATGAACATAACAAAAAACAACTCTATTGTTCCGGACTACTCGTTTACTGGTATGGTTGGATTGGTGGATGGGCTTGGATAGAGGATACAAGGATGTCCAGTTGGCTGAGTAGGGCTGAGGAAAAGACTATAAAAAATATGTGAAAGGTGTGTGTGTGTATATATATATATATATATTAGTGTGTGTGTGTCCCCATTCAGCTGTAACCATAAATTAAATTACCAACACTTGGTTGCTTTTCCTTTGTAATCAATGGCTACCTGAAGTCTGGAAATCATAGACATCACCAGACACAAGGTTCCTTTCTCTGTAGTGCTTCTTCCAGGTCTTGACTCCAGCCTTTGATTTGCCTTGTGCCTGATTTGGGGTGGTTTGCCTTCAGTTATAGTTTAAAGATGCCCTGCCACACATATTTCATTACTTTTGTGGTAATGTCTGAAGTTTACCATGGACTCTGTAACATTTTTTTGTGGAAAAAATGCCTTGGTTACCTTGTTTCAAGCCATTCTAGTGTGGTATAGAAAGCCTGCAGGAAGACTCAGCTCGATTTACGCCAGTTCTCATGAATATTCAAATGAGCTATGCTGCTCGGCTCCGATTGGCTAACCGCTAGGATATGAGAGCGTGACTATTCATTCACCCAGCGCAATAAGTAGCCTAGGCTAGAGGAAATTTGTTTACAATCACCTTGAATTGCGGCAGAACGGCTTCTTCACAAGACCGTTGACGTTCAGCCATCCTTGCTGTATAGGAACTCACTGAGCTACATGAATTCTGGGGGCGCGGTCTCAAGTGGGAGAGCTCATGAATAGTAATGAGCTCAATCATTACTACGTCACACTGAGCAGCTTTTCTAATCTATTTTTTCTTTTCAGTGGCTAGAGCTGACCGGGGAGGTAGCAGTTCGTTTTCACATTCACGACACAACACAAACACATATGGACCTAACACATATCATATTTTGTGTGGAAGGGCACCTTTAATTTTGTTGTTGGTGGTGGTGTTGGTGGTGGTTTTAATAGGGCTTTGTATATTTTTACACACAAAGGTTTGTATTTATCCCTAATGAACAAGCCTGAGGTGACTGAGGTGACTGTGGTGAGGAAAAACTCCCTTAGATGGGAGAGAAAGAAACCTTGAGAGGAACCAGACACAAAAGGGAACCTCATCATCATCATCATCATCATCATCATCATCATCATCATGTGATTATAAATATACAGTCTGGCCATTGTGTATTGATTAGGAGGTTGTTGTAGTGGAGAAAATGCTCTACTGGCTTCATCTGGACTAATGTAAAGTTCTTGCCTCTTTCTTTTTAATCAAATCGTTTCTGCGTGTTTGTGAATCCATAGTGTGGTGTTCTTGTGAAAATGGTGCTATTTTAAGAGAAGTGCTAATTAATTAGAGAGCCCCACTCCTCCTGTGGGTGTGAAATGAAAAACTGGAGCAGAGAAAGGTGCAGGATTCCCTGATTTGGGAAAGGCTTCTGAAAGTGTTTACAAAAACTAACCCAACTAGTCAGTGTAGCACCACTGAGTCCAGATTTCCTCAGTCACTACACTGGGTTCCTCAAAAGTTCTAGGGGGAACCCACCGCATGCCTGTAAACTATCTGTAACTCCAGAACATGGGTGTTCCAGCAGCTAGGTGTTTTCTCTCGTCAGGGATCTCAAATGGCTTTTTCACACCTTCAGGTAAAAGTGTAAAAGCAGGTTGTTGATTTTCTGGCACTGATAATGAGCTAAGACTAATCTGTGTGTTGTTTGAGGGATGATAGAATATAATATAGTAGAGATTATTGGGATTGGATTTTGGATGGACTATAATGCATTGGAGATTATTTAGATTGGATTGTGGATGGATTTTAATGTAGTGGAGATCATTGTGATTGGATTTTGGATGGACTATAATGTACTGTAGTAGACATCATTTGGATTGGGTTGTGAATGGATTATAATGTATTGAAGATCATTGTGATTGGATTTTGGACAGATTGTGATGCCGTGTAGATTATTTAGATTGAACTGTGATTGGATTTTGCACGGATTGTGATGTAGTAGAGATCAGTGGGATTAGATTTTGGAGGGATTATGATATAGTAGAGATCATTGGGATTGGATTTCAGATGGATTATAATGTAGTGGAGATAACTGGGATTGGATTATAGATGGATTATGATATAGTAAAACTCATTGGGATTGGATTTCAGATGGATTATAATGTAGTGGAGATAACTGGGATTGGATTTTGGATGGATTATGATATAGTAAAGATCATTGGGATTGGATTTCAGATGGATTATAATGTAGTGGCGATAACTGGGATTGGATTTTGGATGGATTATGATATAGTAGAGATCATTGAGATTGGATTTTGGATGGATTATAATTTAGTGGAGATCATTGGGATTGGATTACTGTATAATGTACAGTAGTGGAAATCTTTGGGATTGTATTTTGGATGGATTATAATGTAGTGGAGATAACTGGGATTGGATTGTGGATGGAATATGATGTACTGGAGATAATTGGGATTGGATTTTGGATGGATTATAATGTAGTGGAGATAACTGGGATTGGATTGTGGATGGATTATGATATACTGGAGATAATTGGGATTGGATTTTGGATGGATTATAATGCAGTGGAGATTATTTAGATTGGATTGTGGATGGATTATAATGTATTGGGGATCATTGTGATTGGATTATGATGATTATGATGTAGTGGAGATCATACCACTATATATCATATGGATGATATGGATCATATGGATGATATCATATGGATATTAATACTGTAGTTTTGTAGTAGTTGCTCAAATAGCATGTAATTAGTAGTTGAGTGTATTTGTGTACATTGTGATGATGTTGCAGGATAACGTGGACTTGGGCGACCTGATGTTTTCACTCTGCTACCTTCCGACCGCGGGCCGACTGACCATCACCATCATCAAAGCCAGAAACCTGAAAGCTATGGACATCACAGGAGCCTCAGGTATTCCGTGTCTTAATTATAATCTCTATAAAGGAAAACCCAGACTGGACCTCTTGTATAATTGTCTTTATAATAAACCCCTGATCTTTAGTAGATCCGAAGGTTTATTTTGTAATGAAAGATGTTTTAGGATTACCTTCATCAACATGGCAACATACGAATGCACACGTACTGTAAATCACACAGCTGAAGATAGCCCTGTTTATAGAAGCTTTATCCCAATTTAGTATGTCTAAAAGTTGTTATGACAAGTTTTAGATATCAAACAGAAGTTTTTTAATGTTTTCGCAAATTAAACTTAAAACACAGAAATCTGTGGACTGTTGAACACTTGAGACATTTTTTAAGGAAGCAGGTAAACTTTTATTTCTAAGTTCAACTCTTTTTACCAGTTCATCTGTTCCAGTTTGTCAGTAGAATCGAAATGGACATTTTCAATCAGTGTAAACAGATGAATGATTTTCTGGCTGTGAGTCTAATCTAAAATGAGTCAGGACTCTGTTGTCTTTCAGTGTGAGCCGTGTGTTTATCCCTCTGTTGATAACCATACACTGAATTTTAGGGGATGGAGATAAACACCTTAAAACCTTAAAACAAACAATTGGGGCGTCTCAGAGAGCAGAAATGGGTTTGATATCACTTTTTACATTTGTATAGGAAAAAAATAACCGTTTTTGTTTTTTTTTTCAGAAATTTTCTATGTATATATTTCTCTTGGTAGGCTAGTTACAAACAGAAATACTACAAATACTTAAAGGCAGGGTCTCTGATTTTTGAAAGCCAACGTCGACATTTGAAATCACCAAAACAAACACGCCCCTAACCCAAACGGGTGCCACCCCTGTATTGATAGCTCCGCCCACACATACATACGTAACCCAGGCAAATAATGGAAAGAAATGTGTCTTTATCATAGCTGAAGGGAAGAACAATACGATTGCAGATAAACAAACAAGCAAAAATGACACACAAGCATAATCATGTAAAGGACAAAGGCATATATTAGTTCTGTGTAACAAAGCAAAACCAACGTTACTCACCTATCGAGAAGGAAAAAAAGCGCCTTGGCGTCTTAAGTAAAGTTGAATTTCCCGTGTCAATAACTCCTGAGCTAAACGCTGTTACTACACAAAACGCGGTTGTAGCTGCCTCTCTACATTACTACGATAGAAAAGAGGTGTTATTTGTGTAGTAACAGCGTTTAGCTCAGGAGTTATTGACTCAGGAAACTCCAATCTGTGAATATGCACCAACTTCCTGCTCCTTCAGTTCTCTCCAGTGCTGGAAAGCTGATCCTATATTAACACGTCCTACTTCTTGCCTTATCGTAAATCTTTCTTCGCTTTCTTTCTTTGTTTGTATCCTCCATGTCAATGTTAAAAAAGCTTTCTGCTAATGTCACACATGCACACTGAACACTCTCTCCGCACATATTGACAAGCCCCGCCCCTTTCTACTCATTGGCTACACGTTTGTTTTGATTTTTGTTTTTGATTTTTTTATTATTCGGCCCGACTCAGTTTTCCGAAGCATTTCTCAAAAATCGGAGACCCTGAATTTAAAGTCCTGAGTGTCTAATTTCATAAGGGCATCATATTAACTACCACTGAGGAGTCAAACATGATAAACATGAACACAACCAAACAGGAGCGAATGCCATTTTTTGGCCTCTGGGAATTGTTTTATGATCTAAGAAAAATAGTAGGCAACAAGTAAGACAGTGGAGCTGTGAGGAAGGGAACGCTATCCGCTGCACCATCGTGTCATCACAATAGAAACGATTCTGGTTTATTTCCCACAAAAAGACCAACTCCAAGCTGTTAAAAAGAAATGTGAATGCATCCAGCAGCAAGACAGAACGAACAGAAATACAGCGTGTAGCGACATTTTGACTCGACCTGCTCGGTGCTCAGAGCTAATCTGAAGAATGCATTGTAAGACATTTAGCAAAGAAGTGCAAGAAGAATGTCAGGATGCCCAGAGGACACAACATAAGATGGAGGAAGTTGCAAATGTGGCGAGTGGGTAGAAATACGATTAGATAATATTCAGGAAATCCAGAAGGAGAGATTTAATCCATAAATTTATATCCATAGATTTAAACTATGAAATTAATAGAACTATAAAATAACAAGACAACTGAGGACACCGCAGTAAGTGTTGTGTTGCTGTCGAATTAGATGTGTGTAAAAAGGTTGTATTTTTTTTAGCAAACACAAGAAACCTTTTAATTTGAAGGTCAGGGGTTTCTGTTTAAAATGTTATATAATGTTTATTGATCATTCAAGAAAGTCAGTTTAATATTTCTGCTACATTTCAGACCCTTACGTAAAAGTCTCCCTCATGTGCGACGGACGGAGACTGAAAAAGCGGAAAACGTCTACCAAGAGGAACACCTTGAACCCCGTCTACAACGAAGCCATAGTTTTCGACGTCCCTCCTGAGAACATAGACCAAATAAGTCTGTTAATAGCAGTGATGGACTACGATCGGTAAGAAACCCAATACGCACTATAGTTTCCATGCCAAGATTTTTTTTTTCCTCACAAGCCGATAAAGCTCTGCCCAGGGTCACAGCCAGAAATGTGGAGGCGTCTCGTTTAAAAATCTTTTGGCTAAACCCAGGATTTAGTAGCAGTGGCAGATGTACTCCTCTTCTTCTCCTACAGAGTGAGCCAAAAAAAAAACAAAACAAAAGAGAAACACTGAACTCTACTCTGCATGCAACCCCAGATTCGTATCATCCATAAAGATGATGATGCTCGGATTTTTCCACTGACCGCTCGACTAATCCCAAAGGTTCCAGCTGTGTTTTATGATATTTAGTATATGGGGATCAATAGGACCTAATGGGCTGGAGAAGGTTAGACTAAGAACTAGTGTTGTACCATGTCACATGATGCATGCACACAGATGGACGCTAGACTAAAGTATAATATATAGTGAACAATCCCTCTAGGTTTTCGAAAGCAATTTTATTCATTTATTTATTTATTTATTGTGATGATTGCAGCCAAAATTTCTTGATTTTTTTTGCGTATTTTTTTATTTTTTTTGTGCTTTTTTGATTAAATGATGTAACAAGCTTCTATGATAGCTGTACTGTACCCATGCTTTACTCAAATGACCAGAAGATAGCTTTAGCTGAATGCGTGTTGCGATGATGTCACACTGTGCATCTCGGTCCGAATCTGCAGAAAATCTGCGTTCATTTTCAGAAATTGCAAACTCCTTCGAAATCGTCCAGTTTTCTCGCATACTGTACCACAGCGATTTAACGATTACAATTTTTATTTATTATAGAACGACAGCTCATTTATTTTTTATCCGTTTATGGTTACGTTTAATGCCGTAGAACCTCCGCGAAACAGGTCGCTTTTTCAGAAGACGTTCGTTATGTTATTAAGATGTATAAACAGTTGATAAGACAAAATAAAACGCAACAAAAGAAAAAATGTAATGCTTTAATTCTAATTGCTTTTACATTGAATTAATACATCACTCTAAAAAGGAATTATGCAGAATTTACTGTATATATGTATAGATGTTTTGTCCAAACTACTTCAATAAATTTAGTTTGTAAATGTTTGTAATTAACGGAAAGAGATCGTCTACGAGTGAAGATTTCGAACGGACGAAAGGAAGCGATACGCGAAGCGATAAAGAGGAAGGAAACGGCGTGGCTGTTAGATACAAAGCATGGTTAAGAGTGAATATTTTATGAGACATCATCTGTCGAACTTCCCTCTCCTCCCATCCTCATGGCCACTCAGCCTCCCCACATTGCTCCCTGGCAAACACACATTAATGTCTCAATCAAGAAGTGCTCCAAGCAGCTCACTCCATATCAAACGAGATGGACCGTGATGTCTGGGGACGTTAAAGAGCATTTCTGAGGAAACCCTGCTGCAGGAGAAGCATTTAAAGCCGTTCATGGCTCTGTAACAATAGAATGAAGGAGCTATGGCATCCTTCCCGGACAGTCTGACAGTCTGGCAAATGCTGTTCTTAAAGAAGGCTTTTCTATGCGGCTATTTACATGTGACCTTTATGTGAGAAATCCTGAAGGGATGTCAGGAATGCCTAAATATTTCATATTGGCATGTCGCTGAAGAGAAAATACTGTACAATACAGGCTGATGGAAGCAGTTTTTTTTCTTTTTAATTAATGAATGAATGTCATACTGTTAGATTTGTACATCCAAATCAGGGGCGGTTCTAGAGGCGGGGCCACATGGGCCCTGGCCCCTGCTGAAATCTGATTGGCCCCTGATTGGCCCCCGTTCCATCAATTGTTGACAAGAAGAGCGACCGGAGAATTTTTCACAACGATCACAGACGCAATTCCACCCCCAAACAATTGGCGGCACTCGAGTGTTTGAAAAAGGAACGACTGCCGAAATGTATTGGCACCGTACTGAATAAATTATTTTGTGTGCTTGAATGTACCCTGTACTTGCCCCCTGAATGTAACATGTGGCCCCTTAATGGCCGCTGTTACAGAAAAATCCTAGAACCGCCACTGATCCAAATACTACTCCAGATGTGGTCTCATATTCACATACAGAATAGTTGTTTATATTTATACACCATACAATATGCCATCACTATTCCAGGGTTCCTCAAGGGTTCTTATGATTCTTAGGTTTCATCCAAGGTTCTACTTTCAAACAGGAAGAGGTTGTGTGGTGAGTCGACGAGGCAGAATGAAAGCACGTCAAAGCAAATGCCTCTTTATTTTTTAGAATAATTGTGTCATTGTCCTTCGCATTGCTCAAAACATACATACATAATAAAAAAAACAGGCAAGGGTCTAAACAGGAAGAAAACATTGTAAATGCAATATGTAAGAGTGCAGAAGCTCTCAATCAGCTCTCTGGTTCAGCAGTCAGGAAATGGATCAATAATCCTACAAAAACTAGGGAGCATCGAATGTCACTATGATCAATTACTGGACAGCTGGATGTCATATTTTTTAAGCTTCTCAGCTCAAAAATAATGAATTAATTAAATGGATGAATGAATAAATAAATAAATAAATAAATAAATAAATAAAAAGGCACACCAACTGTCAGACTTGTTATTTGACATTCTAGATACAATTTGTTTGACTTTTAATTAATTGAAAAAAAAAATTCACTAGCTATTAACTATCTAATAATAGCTATTAGCTATTATTAGATCTTGTAATTAAGCTAACAAATATATATATATGACATATAAAACTTTAGATTTAATATGTTATGTTTTTATATGATAAGCTAACTGATGAGGAAATAAGCCAGAAATTGAGTTCTTAGTGTCCCAGTGTGTAGCGAGTCAGGGTTCTTTGGAGAGCTCCAAATATTGTTGTGCACAATACACGCAACTATATATACGGAGCTAGAGCGCTGATTGAGACACACCCAAAAGAAACATGGCCCAGATTTTAATGCGTGATCAGAAAAGAACACATGATAATCAAATATAGACCGAAACCATTAGAGAATAAGATATATATATATATATATATATATATATATATATATATATATATATATATATATATATATATATATATATATAAAGCTATAACAGGACATTCTACAGAAGGAAAGGAAAGTTCTAGTTCTGTAAAATCTGATTCCATCACATAAGATATTATGGATTTTTATTCTAATTCTACTTAAAAATTCCTGCAAAATAAAAAATAAAAAATACACTTTTTTCTACATTTACTTTTGTGTAAATCGCTTCACTCTGCTGATCTTTACACAATCACTGATACTTATACTCTGATTCTAAAACATTTTAAACCTTTAAATCTTGACTGTTGTCTGTACAGAATGTGTGAGTGCTTTTCTTTGTGTCTTCTTCATCCTTGATGATGATGATGATGATGATGATGAGGTGTGACATTTTTAAACAGCAGGTATCTGATTACAAACAGAATTAATTAGACTTTCCCCATTTAGAATTTCTGAATATTAAAGCATAAAATATTTACATTTTTTAAAATATAAATATGGATGAAACAGCAGCAGTACTTCAATTTAATTTATTTGTTCAATTTATTTTATTTGTATATCACTTTTAACAGTTCACATTGTCTCAAAGCAGCTTTATAGAAGTATAGAAACACTCTTAAATATATAATAATAATAATAATAATAATAATAATAATAATAATAATAATAATAATAATAATAATAATTAAACTAATACATACATATAAAGTTTAAAATTCATTTACAAATATTAATTTAAAATATAATATACTATTTATCTCTAACATTTATCCCTAATGAACAAGCCTGAGGTGACGGTGGTGAAGAAAAAGTCCCTGAGATGATATGAGGAAAAAACCTTGAGAGGAACCAGACTCAGAAGTGAACCTCATCCTCATTTGGGTGACACTGAACAGGAAACAATGTCAATATAAATAATTGTCAGCGCAAACTCTGAGTTCACCACAGACCCAACACTAATTCCTTCCTTCCTTTCATTCTTTCAAGTCTTAAAATGATTGCTGATCCAGACCATACAGCTGACTGACACAACAATGTATTGATTCACAGCATTTTTCTTTCTAGCTTTATACCTAACAAAGGAAAATTTTGCGTGACTAAATCTTCTGTCGTCCACAGAGTCGGCCATAACGAGATCATAGGCGTGTGTCGAGTGGGGAACATGGCCGAGAGCCTGGGCCGAGATCACTGGAACGAGATGCTGACCTACCCACGCAAACCCATCGCCCACTGGCACTCGCTCGTAGAGGTAACTAACTATGATATACAACCTCCGGCTTAAGGGTTGTGATTTTACATTAACGCTTGACTGGAAGCTGTCGGCACAGAACCCTTAAACTCCTGAGATCACGGTTTTGAATCGTGAAGATGACACAGAACCGCTACATTTGCTGTGATTTCAGGGTGGGAGAGATGATCTTTCTCTTTCTTCTCAGTTCATACAGGATTCCGTGATTATTGTGTGCAGGTTTTTTTTTTTAAAGTTTGATAAGCATTTTGTGGTTTTTTTGCAAGCACAGGATTCTTCTGTTGATCTTCTGCCATTGAAGACACATGTAACGTGTAATGACTTTGTATGAGAGCTGCATTCAGGTTCTGGTGACTGCATGCGTGTCGCGATAATGTCACATGTCGGATTCTGAAAAATCTGCTGTTATTTTGAATTATATTTTGCATTGCATTGTTTTCCGTTAATCTGAGTGATGCTAGTCAGTTGTGGCTGTCTGTGAGCTCAGGTATGTAGAAGAGGGTAGATATCGTTTTTCTCCAATTGTGTGTTGCGGGTTTTCCGGCTCGACGTGTCTTTGAATGAAATTAGGGGAAAAATCGCTAAGAACCAGTGGCCTAGGAGTCTGTATAATGTCTGTTGTGTTTAAACACATACTGTATATTCATTCATCTTCTACCGCTTATCCGAACTACCTCGGGTCACGGGGAGCCTGTGCCTATCTCAGGTGTCATCGGGCATCAAGGCAGGATACACCCTGGACGGAGTGCCAACCCATCACAGGGCACACACACACACTCTCATTCACTCACGCAATCACACACTACGGACAATTTTCCAGAGATGCCAATCAACCTACCATGCATGTCTTTGGACCGGGGAGGAAACCGGAGTACCCGGAGGAAACCCCCGAGGCACGGGGAGAACATGTAAACTCCACACACACAAGGCGGAGGCGGGAATCGAACCCCCAACCCTGGAGGTGTGAGGCGAACCACTAACCACTAAGCCACAGTGCCCCCTGTCACATACTGTATATAATATATATATTTAGATAATATTCAACATACATACAATAAGATAATCTGATGAAATATTAAGCTTTAAACGCCAGATAAGTTGATGATGTTTTGTTGGCGATGGGATCTTTCTGGGTGTGACCTAATATTCAAATTAATGCTCTCGATTGACAGTCCTTTATAAGACTTCTAGCCTCAAGCAGACATCTTATGGTGACATCATATGCAATGAAACTTACAAGAGGATCAATACATCAAAGGAGGAGCATGTCCGAATTCTCGGTATTCATTAAACAGGAAGTGTGGGATATCCACATGACCTACTGCTTCCACTGGGGTTCTGTAGTATGGAAACAGCAGACACCACGCTGTCTCAGAATGCAACAGGAATGGCACAGAACAGCTGAGTATATGTGCTATAGATATTAGATAACGTCACAATGGTCACATGACCCAGTAGTATGTCTGGGTCATAGCCATACTACGTGATAACATACAGCGGCTAGCAGCGAGTAGTAGTTGCTATCGAGGTACGTGATTCGGGACTGACACACCAAGCCGCTACACAGACCTTAAAGCATTCTGTCTTTAATAAGACTTTTTGTGTAGCAACAATTTCCTTGCTAACATTTTATAAGACCTAACCGAGCCTTGACGTGAGTCTGAGACGTGATTTTATTTATTGTATCATTTAACAAAGGCATAACGTTAGATGGCTTCAGTTCATGGATGAATAAACAAGCTACTGTACATCTAACATACTGTAAAGGTTTTCTCAAATATAATAGAAAGCTCATTATGCATTCAGCCATGCGTTTAGTGCTGTTCAGACGGGAATCGGGTTTCCGGATCCATGTCAGTTAAGTAACGTTGACGGAGGACGTCTGTAGTAATTACGATCGATTCGTATGGGAGTTAAGTGAGCTAAAGATACATCGAAGAAATGTGGTTTTCTTTATGATCTACATGTGATCGTTACACCAAACGGTCCATTCATACCAGGTTCCTCATTTAGCTTTAACTCTTTTAAACCAGCCGCCAAAAAATGGAGTTTGCGCCATTTTTTGTTTTGTTGTGTTCGTGTTCAGTATTGAACGTCGCTGTCATGTCTCACTCCACAGTGGTGTTAATATGAAGCTCATACAGTATGAACGTAGACACTCAGGACTTTGTAGCGTTTCATACGTATTTGGAACAGAGGTGGGTAGAGTAGCCAAAAATTGTACTCAAGTAAAAGTACTGTTACTTCAGAATAATTTGACTCAAGTAAAAGTAAAAAGTAGACATCCAAATAATTACTTGAATAAGAGTAAAAAAGTACTTGGTGAAAAAAACTACTCAAGTACTGAGTAACTGTTGAGTAACGTCTGATTTATTTTTTTAACACGACAACAATCAGACAGACAAAAATACAAAATAATCTTTAGGCAAATTATGGCTCATCCAATCAATAAAATAAATTAAAATTAATTAATTACAAAATAGCTTAAATTAAAATAATTCAGGTAAATTCAAGTACTTAATAAATAAAATAATAATAAATAAAAAATAAATATGCACAAGTAACACAAATTTCCAAACCTTTATACTTTTTTTTACCAGGTAGAACTAGAACGAGGCAGCCCATAAATTCTCATAAACTGTGTGTGTGTGTGTGTGTCTCCAGTGACAGAAAAACAGAAGGAAACACACACACACATTTCATTTCTTTTGTGTTGTGATTGTTGCACATTTGATGCCTTGATGAAAGGGCAATAATAATGAAATACATCTCTACTCCTTTAATTAATTTCAGGAAGCCTCTAATACTTTCCTTAGTTTCAGGTAAGCTAAAGCTTTGGTTGCAAAGCTGTTTTTGTTTCTCAAAATATCTTCCTTCATGTTCATCAGAACAAAGAAATTTATAAGGTTTGTAACAACATGAGAGTGAGTAAATGATGACAGAATTTTCATTTTGAGTGAACTATGCCTTTAAATATGTGTGTTCGGCACTGCAAGAAACGACACGTCTAACGTCATCTGTTTGTCGGCTCTTGCGGCGCTGAGTAAAGTTGAGCACATAAAAAAACTCGAAACAGCTGAACTCGACAAAACTGCTGTGTTGCTAACTAACCCGTCCGGCCGCTGAGATTGAGTATGGTAACGTGACGAGACTGCACAACTACGTTTGATTGGTGAAACACAGTCACGTGGTAGTCAAAACAAAAGTCTGTCAAAATAAAACATTAAAATTGATGCGTAGAATACCAAAGAGGTAAAAAGAAAAGTAACGAGCTCATTGTAGCCTAATGTAGCGGAGTAAGAGTACAGTTTCTTCTTCACAAATCTACTCAAGTAAAAGTAAAAAGTATAGTGATTTAAAACTACTCCTAGAAGTACAGAATAATTCTTTCAAAAACTTACTCAAATAAATGTAACGGGAGTAAATGTAACTCGTTACTACCCACCTCTGATTTGGAATACTAGGGGTTAAAATATTCCTCGAAACTTTCCTAAAAAAAAACAAAATGCTTAGTTTTTGTTCATAAGCATCTAAAATGTGAAGGTGTTTGTCTTCAACCGATAAAATGAATTAATTAAAATGAATGAAATTAAAACTCAGATTTTTTTTTTCTCCATACGGTTTCACAGGCGATAGCAAAGAACCAGAGCTTCCTGGAGATGTCTCCATACTAAAAAAAGATCTTCTCCCACAGAAAGACCAGTAATCTAATATTTACCAACATATCAGTTCAGATTGGATATTCAGATTGGATTTACATTACCTGTGGTTCTTTCTACGCTTACTTTTATAGAAGCTGTAAGACAAAGAGATCGTTCCGGAAGCAGGATGATGCAATCTGTGAAAATGACTTTGAAATTGGAAAGAATTCTATAATCTATAGTCAAATCTATAACACACCAGAAATAATTAGCTTTAGGTTAACGCAGACTAATTAGCATGTTTTTGCATGTTTTTTAGTGCTGTTCAGACGGGAATCGGATTTCCGGATCCATGTCTGTTAAGTAACGTTGACGGAGGACGTCTGTAGTAATTACGATCGATTCGTATGGGGGGTTAAGTGAGCTAAGGATACATCGAAGAACTGTGGTTTTCTTTATGATCTACATGTGATCGTTACACCAAATGGTCCATTCATACCAGGTTCCTCGTTTAGCTTTAACTCTTTTAAACAAGCCGTCAAAAAATGGAGTTTGCGCCGTTTTTTGTTTTGTTGTGTTCATGTTCAGTATTGAACTGTATTTAGTTCAGTACTGAACATAGTGTTTAAAGGAAGCTGTAAGTCTATTAAATTTATTATTATGAATGTATTAGCAGCTAAGCACATTTCATCGAGTGCTAACTGCCCTCTTCCACATACCACACATTGCTACAGTTGGTTAGCATCACTGTGAATGACGGTAATAGTATAACAGTGACACCGTCCCTCCCACGTGAGACCAATTATTCTCTCTGACCCACAGCCATAGACGTCAATGATAGAATTTCAGTTCGGCTTCAAATCTCAGACATGTCCATGTTAATATTTTGTCGCTGTCAGGTGGAATCCTCGTATCTCCAAAACCGTTATTTTTCAGGAAATCAACAAAACGCCGTACCTTATCTGCAGTGCACAGGGTTTAGTCCGCGTTGCAGTGGATTGTCTTGCGCTAAATTCCTGTCCTCAGACGAGCACCAGAACTAGCGGGGGTCAAGATTTTTTTTTCTTTGAGCCCAGTGTTTTGAAGACATTTACCTCAGAAGACGTGTTGATTCGTTGCGACTCTTATTAAGGAGAAATATGCCGTGAAGCTCTCCCGTGGAGTGAGGAAGAGGTGGACAGTTGAAGTGTCCAATGGAGTTATGAGATTTGCGCTCAAGCTATTTTCAAGACTTTAGATTGGTTAATAACTTGTAAAAATAACAGACCCACGTTGGGACTGACCAATAGCATCGATATGTGAAAAAATATGAAATTGACCAAATTTGGACATACGAGGTTTCCGCCTGACAGCGACGATTTACACGTTAATCTGCCGGGTTTAGTAGATTTGTGAAACTCTTTTATTATATAGAAGCCTAAATACAGCTTAAAAACATCATATTAATTTTTGAAAGTAAGAATCAAAATATCGGTTCTGCTTAGAATGAGCTGGGACTTAGTGATGAAGTTCAGTGAAGGTCTTATAATGAATGAAGAAGTGAGTGTTGAGTAAAATAAGTTTAAAGCAATGGTGTTGAGCCTACAGAATGATCCAGACCAAGTGAAACTTCCTGTGTTTACATCTGAACTCTTTCGACTCTAGACACAAACACACACACAAAAAAAAACCCTCATGTTTTCATCTCTCATCTTCAAGGATTTTCACACTGCCGCACTGGAAATCTTGCCATCTTGCCAATTATCAAGGAACAGAGTCTGAGGATATGAGAGGTAGCTGACCTCTCATATCCTCAGACTCTGTTCCTTGATAATTCAATTCCTCAGCTCCTCCAGCCAAGGTTAAATATCCTGCACCTCAGCTTTCTTTTCTTTTCTTATGCTCCTCAACGCACAAAAGCGACTCCTTTCGTTTGAGCTCTATTCATACAGCCAGCTCTTAAAAACCTGAGCACTGCCAAGAAAGACAAAGTGAAGCAGGAAAAAAGAAGGGAAATCAAATAAGGGCTGATATGTCATTGGCTGAGGGGGCACGGTGTCTTAGTGGTTAGCACGTTCGCCTCACACCTCCAGGGTTGGGGGTTCGATTCCCGCCTCCACCTTGTGTGTGTGGAGTTTGCATGTTCTCCCCGTGCCTCGGGGGTTTCCTCCGGGTACTCCGGTTTCCTCCCCCGGTCCAAAGACATGCATGGTAGGTTCATTGGCATCTCTGGAAAATTGTCCGTAGTGTGTGAGTGCGTGAGTGAATGAGAGTGTGTGTGTGTGCCCTGCGCTGGGTTGGCACTCCGTCCAGGGTGTATCCTGCCTTGATGCCCGATGACGCCTGAGATAGGCACAGGCTCCCCGTGACCCGAGGTAGTTCGGATAAGTGGTAGAAGATGAATGAGTGAGTGAGAGTGAGTAACTTTATCCGAATGTGCTTATTCATATTTTAAACGTATATAATGTTTGATATGACAGATTTTCTTGTGTATAGTCACAGAAACTTAGCAAATGTTGATATAAAGTTAAATTTATAAATGTATTCTATATTATTAATTTAATTATTTGTTAATTTATGAAAAATTTCTCCTTGCCTGGCTAGTAATTAGCTTGATTCGCTAATTAGAATTAGCAGTCACTTAACATTCCAAATGCATCATATATGAAACGTGAAATGTCTAGAACGCATGTAAATTTCACATAAATGATGTCATTTATCATTTTTCCCATTGGTCTAAACAGTTCCCCGGAGCCCTAACCTGACTTGTTTAACTCTTCTCTTCCAGTGGAGCAGTGAGGGAAATCCCGGAGGAAGCCAAGGCTCCTGCAACTCCCTGAAAACACCACCATCACCCTGAAACATCCACCTGACCACAGTTCACAGCGTTAGAGGAAAAATGGTGGGAGAATGAGACATCTCAACTAAAGGTCACTCAAATCGTATGCACGGACTAGTTAAGGTGGTGCAGGCAAACGTAATACAAAAAAACACTGGACTTTTTCTCATTGCAAAAGGGCGCGTGTCTGTTCTACTGCATGTCAACTTGACCGTGTGTGTAGGCTTCAGTTGTAAAAAAAAAACAAAAAACCCTAACATGGTTACAGTATTGTTTAAACTCTATTTGAGAGGTAAGTATTTTTGACATGTTTTCTCTATCCGTTTAACACATTGTAATAACTTCTTGATGTTTTTGAGTGCAGTGCATGACCTCTATTTTGTGTAATTTTGTTCTTATGGTATCAGATTTTACAGTGTTAAATCATTCTGTATGAAAATACATAAGAAGTACAATAGTAAAGGTGCCGGTTGTGATTAATGAGCATTGGAACGACATCTCTGGAACAAGTGACTAGAAAAATAAATAAGATAACCAACAAATCCACTGCTAACCACTGCTAGTGACATGTGTAGTAAAACCAAACCTGTAACTGCTGTACTGTACATAGGTTTTAAGCGCTGGTTAAAGATGTAAATTACGGAAGAACATTTTATGAAAATACATGCGTGGATCAACTTTAACAGTATCTACTGTCACGGGCGCGGGGGTAAAAACGGACCCAAATGCAGGACAGCTTAACAAAAACAGGATTTATTAACTAAAAAAGAAACACGAAACAGGACAAAGACAAAACCAGACATAAAGACAACAGAGGATTCCGCGATGCACAAGGCAACGCGACTCAACTAAATAGTACAAATAATTAATCAGACATGAGGGACAGGTGTGCAGAGGCGGGGAGGAAAAGACAAGGGCGGAGCAGAGACGTGAACACAGAACATAAACAAAAAGGCACATGGCCAAAGTCCGGGCAGAGTCCTGACATCTACTAACATTCATTCACTCATTTTCTACCGCTTATCCGAACTACCTCGGGTCACGGGGTTGCCTGTGCCAGGCATCTCAGGCATCATCGGGCATCAAGGCAGGATACACCCTGGACGGAGTGCCAACCCATCGCAGGGCACACACATACAATCACACACTACGGCCAATTTTTCCAGAGATGCCAATCAACCTACCATGCATGTCTTTGGACCGGGGGAGGAAACCGGAGTACCCGGAGGAGACCCCCGAGGCACGGAGAGAACATGCAAACTCCACACACACAAGGTGGAGGCGGGAATCGAACCCCCAACCCTGGAGTTGTGAGGCACACGTGCTAACCACTAAGCCACCGTGCCCCCCATCCAAAAAACCTTTTAATGTAATTGCTGAGTAAGATTTTTTTATAAAATTAAAAAAAAAATCACAAAAAAATGTTATGCAACATTATGTTAATCCATGTCATTAGCTGTAGATGTAATGTACCCAGGACTACATATTTAAATACTTCAGGATTGCAGATGGCTGATCTTTTAGTAGTCTGAATCTGATGTACTACTGTAATCCATCTCTAGCACTACTGAATTCTTCTGGAGTTGCCTTATTACCTCCTCTGAACTTATGAACTTCCCCTGGCTGTCTGGATAACCGAATCACAGGTTGCCTTCCAACACAGGCTAATGACCTGAAGGTCCAGTGTGTCTGAAGATGGGAAATAGAAATGGTTTGCTATACTGCATCTTCTACTTTTATGTCATAGTCCTGGGCTTCTCCAGCAAACCAGCAACTCATACGGTCTCGAAATACGCAAAATACGAGCTTCAAACTTTACCAAAAGATTTTACTCATTACCAGCTCTAATATTGAGAATCAGGATTAAACAACTAATTGGTATCATGTTATGATTTATTTATTTATTTATTTATTTATTTTGCCTTGTCTAATGAAAGAACAAATTGCTTCTTACCGCCATCTGGCATTCACTCAAAATATGCAAAAATCCTGCTTATCAACTTATTTGTCTATTTGTTTGAAAGATCACACTGTAATTATATTTAGCATATTTCCAAACCAACCTGAAGACTAGTTGATGTTTTTTTCTTTGTCCGTCTGTACGGCTTGAGACTGTACCCACCGTAGCCTCGGTTTCCTGTTTGTGGACGAATATTCGTTATCGTGACATCAGCGTTGTGCCTTCTGTACGGTGGCCGAGAAGTGCAAAACACATTAACAAATCCGAAAACCAATTAACAAATCCGAAAACAAATTAACAAATCCGAAAACAAATTAAAACATTAACAAATCTGAATAGACATTAACAAATCCGAAAACAAATTAACAAATCCGAATACACATTAACAAATCCGAAAACAAATTAACAAATCCGAAAACAAATTAACAAATCCAAAAACACAACGACCCGGAAACGGTACAGTAGGTATCGTTTTTGAATGGAAACTTACCGATCATTTTGTACAAGACACCTGTCACTCAAGATATACAGGTATGGAATCTTATGTGTAATGTGTAAAGTTCTCTGTTTAAATATAAGAAAATAACAGAATTAATCCACAGTAATCCGTTCCAACTTTTCCCTGCGGCAGACTGTTGAACTTCATGTATACCTTGAGTGACAGGTGTCTTGTCCAATGATCGGTGCGTGTTCCAATCAGAAACTATACCAACCTCTTCCGGGTTATCTGAATTGTCGTTGTGTTTTCGGATTTGTTAATTTGTTTTCAGATTTGTTAATGTGTTTTGCACTTCTCGGACACCATACTTCTGAGATGCTTTTCTGCTCACCACAGTTAACCACGGTTGTAAAAAGAAAAAAAATCACCTATTTGGTTAAAGGTTTTGTAGCCTTCCTGTCAGCTCAATCTGTTTTCCTCTGACTTCTCTCATTAGCAAGCTGTTTCCTCCCATCTTTTTCCACACTATGCCGTGTAAGTTCTAGAGACCACAATCTGATGTTGCTGAAGCTAATGGTCATTATTTTATGCATATTTCTGTATCCACATTATTGGTTGATTTGATAACTGCATAAATGCAAAGGTGTAAATGTCTTTTTAGGTTGTTTTCTGGTTTATCTGGAATTTTTGCCTACTACATCTACAGTATGCTATTGTTCCTATGGAAGAAGAAATAGATAAAATTTCCTTTTCCAAAGCATCTAAAGGTCTTTGATTGCACTTTATTATTTTATATTCTGTTTTTTTTTAGTTGTTCCTGTCTCCGAGGACACGAGGAAGGTTCCAAGGATGTGATAATATTTGACAAATGAGACGTCCTTGCTTGATTATATCACCTGCAGTCTTACAGACTAATGAAGAAAAGACCGGTCACTGTGTGTGTTCACTCTGAAAGACTCTTCTCTAATCACTCTTTCATTTCTTCAAGCACCTTTACTTCAATTAAGTCCTTTACTGGTTGGTCCAGAGAAATTTCTTGATCAGACCCCAAACATAAATTGCCCAAATTGGACGTGTTTTTTATAAATTAACCCATTTTACTCCCTTTAGAATGTTAGGCTAGCAGATATACCTAGAATTAAACTAGCAACTGACATGATTGGTTTATAAACTGTGATTAGGCTTAGAGTTGCCACTCACTCACTCATTTTCTACCGCTTATCTGAACTACCTCGGGCGTCATTGGGCATCAAGGCAGGATACACCCTGGACGGAGTGCCAACCCATTGCAGGGCACACACACACACACTCTCATTCACTCACACACTACGGACAGTTATCCAGAGATGCCAATCAACCTACCATGCATGTCTTTGGACCGGGGGAGGAAACCGGAGTACCCGGAGGAAACCCCCGAGGCACGGGGAGAACATGCAAACTCCACACACACAAGGCGGAGGCGGGAATCGAACCTCCAACCCTGGAGGTGTGAGGCGAACGTGCTAGCCACTAAGCCACCGTGCCCCCCCTTAGAGTTGCCAATCAAATCAAATTGAAATTTATGACCTTTCATCAAAGTTGTGTGGGTTCAAAGGGTTTCTGATGTGTTTTGCAACGTAGGTTCAGATCCACAGGAAGAATGGAAGCTATTTAAAATAACATCAGTCACACGCTGCGCCGTAGCAGGGTCAGCAGGAGATCACGGATGTATTCCTGCTATTAAACAGGTGGTGTTCACAATTACTGACAGCAGGCAGTACGTGTTCACTGATTACACATCAGTTTGAAAACCGTTTGCCGGTCTCCTAGCTGAAACTTCGCAGTGTTTCCAAAGTGAACAAACAGTGGATTAATCTGAAGACTGAAAGCCAAGTAATACACATTCAACATGATTTACATCTCACGGCTACATCTCCTCTTGCACTCTACACTAAATAAGATTCCTAAATAGTACACGCACCACCGGTGTAACAGCACGGCCTAAAGCCAGAAGATTTAATTATATGTACTTTAGGTATCAAGGTCTCTTCACTGTTATAGAAGTGTTAAGGGAATTTAAGCTTTATTGTATAGACTGTTACCTCTTACTGTATATTGAACTTTTAGCTAGTGTACTAACATTAATCAGTGTTAAAGTGCTTTTTTGTGTTGATGTTTTTGAAGGTAATTCTGAATCTGGGGGGGCACGGTGGCTTAGTGGTTAGCACGTTCGCCTCACACCTCCAGGGTTGGGGGTTCGATTCCTGCCTCCGCCTTGTGTGTGTGGAGTTTGCATGTTCTCCCCATGCCTCAGGGGTTTCCTCCGGGTACTCCGGTTTCCTCCCCCGGTCCAAAGACATGCATGGTAGGTTGATCGGCATCTCTGGAAAATTGTCCGTAGTGTGTGATTGCGTGAGTGAATGAGAGTGTGTGTGTGCCCTGCGATGGGTTGGCACTCAGTCAGGGTGTATCCTGCCTTGATGCCCGATGACGCCTGAGATAGGCACAGGTGACCCGAGGTAGTTCAGATAAGCGGTAGAAGATGAATGAATGAATGAATGAATCTCCAACCAGTTACCAGTGACATAATCTAACTTTGTTTTGAGGTGGGTCTTCAGCTGTACTGCTTTCAGGTGAGATTAAATATGTATATCCTTGGTCCAGTGTTAAGGCTCTGGATTATGGATCAGCGGCATGAACTAAGGAGAGAATTAAAATTGACAACTGTAATGCAAAAGCTTCTTGACATTGAATACAATTGTGTGTTTTCTGATTTGTAGCAGTAGTTTGGGAAAGAAGCACATACAGTATGTGTGAGTGTGATGGTAAAGGATGCACATACTTTTGACCTTGTATTTTTACGCAGTTATTTTTCAAGTTTTCAGTTCCAAGACGTCAACTTAAGACGTTTGCATTACATTTATTTAACCATTTTCTGCAATGTTTCACAAAAACCTGCACTTGCTCGCACTGCTTTTGAGGGTAAGCTAATAGCGTATTTCAAATTAACAGACAGCTTCACTCTCAGTGAATTATTATCTGCAGGAAGAAGGTGAGTGACCTGATTAGGTTATAAGTGGAGTAGATTTACTGGAACCAGGCCTGGACTGTCCATTAAGTCATAAAGGTAACTCCTTTCTGCTCTTGTGTAGAATTTTTTTCTTTATTGCCGGTTTGACTCAAACATGTTACAGAGCAAAGTGTTAGCTAAAGCTCAGTTTGCGCATTGTGTCGGTCATTTGGTGTAGTAATAAAAAATGGCACTGTGACGTCGTTCGTATGCGTACGGATGTGTGATGGTCAGCTATCGTTTTATGAGTGATTTTTATTCATGTTTACAGAGAGTATGATATGATGGTTATGATATGAAGCTTGGTACTTCTGAAATCTTGTATTTTTAGCGAATGTAATATTGATTATCAAGTTATTTAGTATTTCTAAATGGTTTATTATGTCCATGAGTTCTCACTCACTCATCTTCTACCGCTTATCCGAACTACCTCGAGTCACGGGGAGCCTGTGCCTATCTCAGGCATCATCGGGCATCAAGGCAGGATACACCCTGGACGGAGTGCCAACCCATCGCAGGGCACACACACACACTCTCATTCACTCACGCAATCACACACTACGGACAATTTTCCAGAGATGCCAATCAACCTACCATGCATGTCTTTGGACCGGGGGAGGAAACCGGAGTACCCGGAGGAAACCCCAGAGGCACGAGGAGAACATGCAAACCTCACACACACAAGGCGGAGGCGGGAATCGAACCCCCAACCCTGGAGGTGTGAGGCGAACGTGCTAACCACTAAGCCACCGTGCCCCCCGTCCATGAGTTTATAAGTGTAAATAAGTGCGTTTTTGGGGTGTTCAAGATAAAATAACACCGATACATTAGACTTGTGTGCACTGAGTGTGTGAGTGTTTAGTACAATTAGATTGGACAAGCCTATTTTTCCTGGAACTTTGGAGAATCGACACTCAGCAGAGACTCTGTGAGTATGACAGTAAGTTAACTGTGAGGTGGAATTTTCATATAAATGCGTACAAATACAGAAGTTTGTTACTTGTAGAACAGGAAGTTGATTTGCGACACACCCTAAGATGCTGGATCATGATGAGGAGCGCATTTGGTTGAGAGAGTAACCCTGTTTCCATTAAGCACTTACTCTGTGAGCTCTGATACTCCATGCTAACTGCTCCACATATGAATTATTGAGCAGACACATTTCTGTGAAGTGCAAAGCAGAGACAAATATGTGTCCTGCTAACACGGTTTGTCAGATGTGATGCGTCGCCATTGGCCATGTATTTAGTACAGAGCCCATGGGAGCGGAGGCCTTATCATTATCATCATCATCATCATTGTCGTCATCATCATACACACCATACGCTTTTGTTCACTACGCCTCGTGAAATCATTCCTGAAGAGTGTGAACAGTGCTCTCAAGAGCGTTAGCACTGGAAGGCTCAGATATCTGAGGCTTTATGAGCTTGAAGCCCTAACGTGTGTTAGACCGTGTTTGAATCTGGTAGTTAATGGAAACAAATAATCCTGAATGAGGAAACAAGCAGATAAACATCCAGAAAATTAGTTCTAATTGCGCAGCTGAGGACTTCACTAAAGCGCTGCTCATTTCGGGTGAATAACGTTACACGGCTCCACTCGGTGCAGCCTGTTGATGGTGAATAGCATCGACTCAGATGAAAGTCATCTCACTTTGTCTGAACCAAATAACAATGATGAATGATGCTGCGTGGGAGAGTAAACATTCATATTTTTTGATCTCCTCCTACACTGATGTTTGAAATCTTTTTCTGGTTATATTTGCTTTCCGGATAATAATCACAGCAATATTATACAATTCATAAATTCATCAAGTGTTTTTTTTTTTATTTTATTTTTTTTTTGTCAAAGCAGGATCAAGTATGAATAATGCACTTTGTAGGTGTTACAGTGACTGTTGCTGTGATGGTTTGCCAGTTCTCTCTATTTCCAATACCACATCCATCAGTAGAAACAGACCATCAGTAGAAACGGAGCAGATACTGGACCACAGAGGCCCATTTTATCGAGGCCCATTTTATCGAGGCCCATTTTCAGCACAGCATTCGTGATATGGTAGTGCGTGTGGGTGTGTGTGTGTGTGTGTGTGTGTGTAAGTGTAAGTGTACAGTACAGTATGTATCAACAGCAGCAGGGTTGTTAAGAATGGTCCTATGCTTGTGGTCTCTTTCCACAGATCAGTGTACTGCTCAAATCGCCTGTGAGTGCAGGTACGGTGCTTTGCAAAAGTTTTTACCCCCTTTGAACTTTTCCATATTTTTTACTGCTACAACCTAGCAATAAAATGAACATATTTGGGAGTAAATGTCATGAATCTACACAAAATTGTTAAAAATAATAATAAAAGCAATTTATTTTTGCACAATGATTTCCAAATTTATATACATAGAAGAAGTATATAAAAAATTTATATACATTTAGAAGAACACAGAAGTATTGAATCCGTTCAGTTACTGTATTTCTGGTCCCTTAAGGTGAATTAACTGAACGGCTTCAATCCGTGTGCAGTTCAAGTGTCTCAGTGATGTGATCTCAGTATAAATACAGCTGCTCAAAGAGTATTAGAGAACTTATCCGAAGAGACCGCATCCTGTTTGTTAGAGCTATCAAAAAAAAAAGAACGGGAGAAAATTCTGGAAAATAATATCAATCAGAGATTTGTCATTAAAAAATATTGCAAACTTTGAACATATCATTAGAGAGTCATTAAATCTGTTATTAAAAGAATGGAAAGAAGATGACACAACTTTGCCTACAGAAGACCTTCTGCCATTATCAGTAACTGGTTAAAGACGGGATTAGTCATAGAAATAGCATTCTAACATTCTATCATTTACAGTGAAACTTTATTATATATTGCAAAATTAATGCAATATCACCAAGCTGTTGCTAAAAAATAAGTGAACTAATACATTTTATCTGTATAATTTATCTGTATAATTTATTTGATTAGCAAGGAATAACATGGGGGGGGGCACGGTGGCTTAGTGGTTAGCACGTTCGCCTCACACCTTCAGGCTCCCGCCTCCGCCTTGTGTGTGTGGAATTTACATGTTCTCCCCGTGCCTCGGGGGTTTCCTCCGGGTACTCCGGTTTCCTCCCCCGGTCCAAAGACATGCATGGTAGGTTGATTGGCATCTCTGGAAAATTGTCCGTAGTGTGTGATTGCGTGAGTGAATGAGAGTGTGTGTGTGCCCTGTGATGGGTTGGCACTCCGTCCAGGGTGTATCCTGCCTTGATGCCGATGACGCCTGAGGCTCCCCGTGACCCGAGGTAGTTCAGATAAGCGGTAGAAGATGAATGAACGAATGAATGAACATGATGGGGGAATGGGGGCTTAGCATGTACTGTATGCCTGGCACCTCCAGGGCTGGGGGTTTGATTACTGCCTCCACACTACTGTGTGTGTGAGTGTGTGGTTTGCATGTGTTTCAGGAGTTTCCTCTGGGTTCTCCATTTTACTCCTCCAAGCTAAGACCTGTGTATTAGATTAGATTCAACTTTATTCAACTTCAACTTTATCAACTTTATTTTATACACTTATTTTATACACACATATATATGTACAAGTACAAGGCAAAGAAATGCAGTTTAGGTCTAACCAGAGTGCAATAGCAGCAAGTGCAGGATATACAGTTTGTACAAGATTTAGTTAAGTTAAATAAGTTAAATAAAATGGTAATATGAAGTGATTTACAGATGTGTGTGTACTATGAACATAATATACAGATGGCTATAATTATAACTGAAATTTACAGAAGGATGTAACAAAATATATGGCTATTGATATAAACAGTAATTTACAGATGTGTACGAATATAATATGAAGATGAATATATATATCGTCGCTGTCAGGCGGAATCCTCATATCTCCAAAACCGTTATTTTTCAGGAAATTAAAAAAACGCCGTACCTTATCTGCAGTGCACAGGGTTTAGTCCGTGTTGCAGTGGATTGTCTTGCGCTAAATTCCTGTCCTCAGACAAGCACCAGGACTAGCGGGGGTCAAGATTTTTTTTTCTTTGAGCCCAGTGTTTTGAAGACATTTACCTCAGAAGACGTGTTGATTCGTTGCGACTCTTCTTGAGGAGAAATATGCCGCGAAGCTCTCCCGCAGAGTGAGGAAGAGGTGGACAGTTGAAGTGTTCAATGGAGTTATGAGATTTGAGCTCAAGCTATTTTCAAGACTTTAGATTGGTTAATAACTTGTAAAAAATAACAGACCCACGTGGTGAAAAAATATCCACGTGGTGATAAACATATCGATAAATACCCATCGATATGTGAAAAAATATGAAATTGACCAAATATGGACATACGAGGTTTCCGCCCAACAGCGACGATATGTACTATGAACATAATATACAGATAAATATGTGCTATGAACATAATATACAGATAAATATGTGCTATGAACATACTGTAATATACAGATGAATGTATATGTACTATGAATATAATATGCAGATGGCTATTAGTATAAACTGAAATTTATACAAAAATAGCCATCTGCATATTATATTCATAGTACATATTTATCTGTATATTGTGTGTGTGTGTGTGTGTGTGTGTGTGTGTGTGTGTGTGTGTGGACATCCAGGATGTCCACAACCTTGTTTTTGGAATGATGGATGGATGGATGGATGGATAATGTAACACTACTGGATGTGTGTTTTTATAGGACAACAGGAATAAGCCCTAATAATGTTACCACCTTTAAGTTACTTACATACTTCCTCAGAAAACAGCAATTTTCAACTGCAAATTACAACTGACATTTTAAATGTATTAATGACCGACGCATTGTGTTGTTTTTAATCAATTTTTGGTTAGGTTTAATGTTGTGTAACATCTATGAGATTATTAGCTCCTGTTTTTGATATTAGCCTTAGATTATCTTAAAATTCACAGTAAACAGTAAAAATTGGTAAAAAATTATACTTGGAAACATTTCAGTTTGCAGTTGTTTCAGCGTTCCACAAATCTCAGAAGTTTACAGCGAATTAAAATTCTGTTATATTTAAAAGACCACTCGCTTCTGTCCTGCAGCGATTGCCTCCGGTTCCTTTCCTAACATATTTGATCCAGCTACGATATCCAAATGTGTTATATTGAGGTTTGAGCTAATCCCAGCATGAGGCAAGATCCCCACGAGCGGCCTGATGATTCAGTGGCAATCAGCAGGACAGAGGCTTACACTTCAATAGGTCTACTACTTCTTCAATTACAGAGTGCGACTCAGGTGGCGGGGCTGTGAGCGATTTCCTAGCTAGCTCAATTTCCACGTTATTCTTTTCCCATGCTGGATAGCAGAGCTGCCTCTCCTTGGTGATACAATACCTCAAAGTGGAAAAGTGACGCCCTGGAGCTAAAGAAGAGCGCCGTCACACAGAACACTATTAACAGGGACGGCTTTTATGGTGGTCGCTGGAGCATTAGGTTATGGCGCTCTGACACGAACAGCGTGTGCGGTACAGAAGCTTCAGGACTTCAGAAGAAAGCCATGATCATTATTCATCATTATTACCGTCCTTCACTATTTCACACATTTTCTCATAAGATTTTTCAAACCTTAATGCAAGTATCGCTATCTATTAATAAAATGCTTAAACAAATGATTCGCTCTTATTAGGATTGACGTAGGCAGAAAGGACTCTTTCAACTTCTTCGCAAAACCACATGTGTGTTCTGTACTCCATCGTCCCCACCGTTCGAGTGTTATATTTCTGCTCATTCATTCATTTTCTACCGCTTATCCGAACTACCTCGGGTCACGGGGAGCCTGTGCCTATCTCAGGCGTCATTGGGCATCAAGGCAGGATACACCTTGGACGGAGTGCCAACCCATCACAGGGCACACACACACTCTCATTCACTCACGCAATCACACACTACGGACAATTTCCCAGAGATGCCAATCAACCTACCATGCATGTCTTTGGACCGGGGGAGGAAACCAGAGTACCCGGAGGAAACCCCCGAGGCACGGGGAGAACATGCAAACTCCACACACACAAGGCGGAGGCGGGAATCAAACCCCCAACCCTGGAGGTGTGAGGCGAACGTGCTAACCACTAAGCCACCGTGCCCCCCTATTTCTGCTCATATAAATCCAAATTAAAGCCGGTCTAAGTGAAGAAATTATCTAATTAAACCAGAAGTCATTCTACTGTAGGCTTATGGTCTCGTTTGAAATGTAATTAGCAAATGATTATTCCATTTCTGAGGAAGGAAACATTAGGCATGATTAGAAAAGATCTAATTAGGTAGTTGGAAGGAGAGAAAAAAAAATATTTACGCCGCACAGAACAAACTCGGTGCTAAGAGCAATTTGGGACAAGTGTTTCTGAGGACAAATTGTGCTCTAAAGATATAGAATGATTGTTATTTATCATTTTTTAGAAAGCTTGACCCTGATTGTAACTTCATCATGAAGTGGGATGAAAGATTTTTTACTTTCGTTCAGTCAGATAAGGAGCTAGCATGGGGAAGAAGGATACAGGAGTGTTTACATCTGATTCATGGTCACAATATTAACACAAGTATTTGAATCTTGTCTTGTACACCGCGTAATGTCTTCTTCTTCGGATGTCGGAAGAGTAGCGCTTGGGTCGTGTCTTCTTCGTGTTAACGCCTTGCTTTGCTGTCCTTGTTTTTTTTCCTACACTTTGCATTTTGTGAAATTCACTTACAATAAACAAGTTCTGTAAAGCAGAACTCTTTTAAAGACACCTGATAAAGATGCTGTGGGTTTAGCATTTATTAATCCTTAGTAACTGCCCTGTCGGGGTTGTGCTGGTTTAATCTCCTGAGACCCGTATGCTACTGTTGTGTACATTACAATTTCTACTGACTGTTTCTCTTCATTCATAGCTGATAACTATAAATTTAATCAGTGTTTTCAAGGAAGCAGTTTGGCAAAAGAATTATACATAACAGTCCTCATATAAGGTTGGTACTATACATTAATTATACGTTGGTACATTAATATATAGACAATGAAGTTGTGAGAAAATGTTATGTCCTCATATGAGAACATTCGGGTCTCAAGAGGTTAAATGAGGCTGCACATACACACACACACACACACACACACACACACACACACATGTATATAACCCAAAAAAGTAAAAGAAAAAAGCCCCCCATTTATAAAAACATTTAAAAAACTCACCAAAAAATAACTTCTGAAAAATATCATCCCTATAATTCATTCATTCATTCATTTTCTACCGCTTATCCAAACTACCTCAGGTCACGGGGAGCCTGTGCCTATCTCAGGCGTCATCGGGCATCAAGGCAGGATACACCCTGTACGGAGTGCCAACCCATCGCAGGGCACACACACACACTCTCATTCACTCACGCAATCACACACTACAGACAATTTTCCAGAGATGCCAATCAACCTACCATGCATGTCTTTGGACCAGGGGAGGAAACCGGAGTACCCGGAGGAAACCCCCGAGGCACGGGGAGAACATGCAAACTCCACACACACAATGTGGAGGTGGGAATCGAACCCCCGACCCTGGAGGTGTGAGGCGAACGTGTTAACCACCAAGCCACCGTGCCCCCTCATCCCTATAATTAACCACATAAATAAAAAATTACAACAATTTATTTTCTTAAACAAAGAGAGAGACAGAGAGAGATAGATAGAGAGAGAGAGAGAGAGAGAGAGAGAGAGAGAGAGAGAGACATAAGACTCACTCACTCTCACTCATTTTCTACCGCTTATCCGAACTACCTCGGGTCACGGGGTTGCCTGTGCCTATCTCAGGCGTCATCGGGCATCAAGGCAGGATACACCCTGGACGGAGTGCCAACCCATCGCAGGGCACACACACACACACACACACTCTCATTCACTCACGCAATCACACACTACAGACAATTTTCCAGAGATGCCAATCAACCTACCATGCATGTCTTTGGACTGGGGGAGGAAACCGGAGTACCCGGAGGAAACCCCCGAGGCACGGGGAGAACATGCAAACTCCACACACACAAGGCGGAGGCGGGTATCGAACCCCCAACTCTGGAGGTGTGAGGCGAGCGTGCTAACCACTAAGCCACCGTGCCCCCCTGAGACATAAGACTACGTTATGTAATTTTGCTCACACAATTTATGCATTTGTACAATTATTTAAAATCTAATACACTTGTTATGATAATAGCTGATAGCTGATTACTGTCGTCTTTATTGAAAAATAAAAGCTTGATTCATGGGAATAATGGGATTATTTAATTATGGGGGAAAATATCTGAAACCCCCCTTTCTCTATTCATTTCATATACTGTAAACACACTCACCTCTTAGCCTCTTGGAGCTAGGAAAGTGGTGTGTTTACATAGATCTCTCTCTGAGACCCTTCACTTAGCACATCTGGAGCCTCTAAGGCTTTATCCCGCCCTCTTATTGTGTTTTTAATAAACTGTCATCTTCACACTTGACTCTCTGCTCATTACAGCTCAAGAAGGGAAACGTGGCCCTGAGAGCTCTTGCCCTAAAGTGCAGCATGAATAGACCGGCGGTTTTATAATACTTATGTGGATGAGTTTATGATTTATAACTCAGAAGGGCTTATGGGAAATTGGGGCTCTGCCGTTAGCAGGCATCACTTAGTCAGAAAGCTGCGCAATAATCCATCTTAACTATCAGGGGAGAGCGCAGTTAGCCAATAACTGCCATTAGAGGCTAACTCTAACGCTAATACACAGACAATTAGGAGTTCATCCTGTGGCTACACACACACACACCACACACACACACACACACCACACACACACACACCACACACACTTCATTATTCAAATATTAGCCTGACCCTAGACCAAACTAGCTTAACGATTAGCCTAAATTTAGCCATAATAACTTTCAATTTTGAACAATGGAGGAATTATAAAAACTTTTCACAGGTAATTTATTCAAACAACAGAGAATTTTGGTTCTGGAAACATTTATTTACATCATCATTTTTACCTCAGGAAAAAATGTTTAGCTTGTCTAGCAGGGTTTTCTCAAACAGCATGAAATTGCTCTGGAAATATTGTTTAAAATTGAAATTGAAAAGAACAAAGTAGTTGACTAGCTTGCTAGCTTAATAGGCTGTTAAATGTGCAGTAATGGAAAAATTATCTGTAAGTAAAATGATGGGTATTATGTAAAAAAAAACCTTATTTTATTACCTTATTAATTACCTTTATTTACCTTATTAAGATCAGACTAACTAGTCAACAATTTACACCCTTTTTTTAATTTTTGAAATTTTAAACAAAAAAAATGTTCAAACTTGAATATGTACAAGATGGGAAAGCTCAAAGGGGGCTAATACTTTTGGGCTGATTTCAAGAGGGGACTGTGGAAAGAGACCAACAACAGGACCGTTGTTAACAACCCTGCTATTGCTGATACACACACACACACACACACACACACACACACACACACGTACATTTACTGGCTGCTTTTCTCTGGAGAGAACATATTAATATTTCCCAAAGTATCTCATAAATATCATTATATGTTTGTTCTGTTTTTGAGCCATTACTTTAGATCACCTCAGAAGTCTTCGAGTGAACTGATGGAGAGGAATTTGGAGACGATATACACACCATAACATGATTTTTCAACTTTTCAATGTGACGAAGTAGACCTTTACACACTCATATGATTTGTTTTTAATGATGATACCTGAAGGCCATCATGAAAAGAGCTGCATTTATTTAATCATCACTGTTTGTAAAGTCAGCATCTGTTCGGGTCCAGATCGAAGTCCCATCTTCAGATCCATCAAGTCCACGTTCCCAAGTATCCAAGGGCCTCATTTGTCAAGCTGGTTATGAAAGAGTTTCTTCGTGAAATGTTCATGGAATACTCACACATGAAATTCACGAATATTTTGCTATTTTAAAGAAAAAAAAAAAGCTCAAATCTTTCTAAAAAGGAGTCTAAAGGGGTTTTTACACCTGGTCACTTCATGCGTTTTCTGTGATCAGATATCTATCCGATGGTAAAAAGACCAGGTCTAAATGCCCTCCGGAAGGTTTTGGAAACGGATATAAATCCGACCGTTCAAACCACTTCAGGAGGTGGTCTGGGACGCATTTCAGATGAAACTGGACAGGTGTAAATGAATGTGGTTGTTCAAGTCACATACGTCAGCGCTATACTCCTCCCAAACGGAAGTACGCCACTCGCATGTGATCTTTCACCCAGGTGACTCGTTGGGTCTTAAAATGTGCTGCTGCTGCCAGCCAAAATGCAGCAAACAGTAAATGCTGTTTTTTTTTATAGCATAACCTTCATAACAATTTTTTTTGTCTTCTTTTTGATCGCATTCTGAAAACCGCATACACCAAAGCGTGTTCCATTTCAATTACCCCGGAAATGAGGTCAAATATATTTGCATTTTGGGCGGGAGTAGAAAGATCGGATCGATATCCGATTCGCCGAGACGCATTTATGTGGTCTAATGTAAATGGAACAGTTTTAACAAATCAGATAGCTATCGGATCAGAGACAACACATGAAGTGACCAGGTGTAAAAAGGCCCTAAAGAGAAGTGGCCTGGATTTTATTACAATCTTGACTTTTCCAGAATTTTCCAGCAGCACACCAAGTCACCCAATACAAACAGCAACATACCTTCTTTCATAGGGTGCCATTACTTTTGTCCCGATCGATTGGCTTGTTGTATCGGTCTTAATTACAAGATTTGCCTTGGATTGCAGTTTTTTAAGGTAGTAGCATAAAAAAAAGAAACAACTTTGTGTGCAATTAAAATAAATGAACTTTATTCAAATAACAATCCATTTTACAGTAAGTACATTTTAAAGATAAATAAACTCTAACTTACTAACTCTAACTAAACTCTATAAACTCTAACTCTTAACCTGGACAGAAGGTCCACGTCCACAAAAAATGAACTCCAAGGGACACCAAATGACATAGGTTTAATGTAAATTTACCGTTGATTAGCATTTATTACCATATGAACATTCATCCACTCATTTTCTACCGCTTATCCGAACTACCTCGGGTCACGGGGAGCCTGTGCCTATCTCAGGCGTCATCGGGCATCAAGGCAGGATACACCCTGGACGGAGTGCCAACCCATCACAGGGCACACACTCACACACTCTCATTCACTCACACAATCACACACTAGGGACAATTTTTCCAGAGATGCCAATCAACCTACCATGCATGTCTTTGGACCGGGGGAGGAAACCGGAGTACCCGGAGGAAACCCCCGAGGCACGGGGAGAACATGCAAACTCCACACACACAAGGCGGAGGCGGGAATCGAACCCTGGAGGTGTGAGGCGAACGTGCTAACCACTAAGCCACCGTGCCCCCCCACCATATAAACACACAAGGAATAATATCATAATTACTGAAATTCTGATGGGATTTTTTGTTTGTTTTCTACACACCTTTATGAGAAGATTACTAAATGAGGCCTTGAGTCCTGATTGCAGTCCCTGAATGCTAGCACGCTGATATCTTAGTGAATTTCAGAAGGCTGTAATAAATTCTGTCAGCTATTTATGTCTGTATCCAAATCATTCCAATGATTATTTCCAATGATTGTGACTTAAAGTGGTATCAAGTCTGCATTATATTATGCTAAGGTGTGGCGCGGCGACTGACAGATAAACGAACCATCAGGAGCACGTTAATACTTCATAAAAGTGAATACATGGAGTAAGTAGACACCTAACAGTAAACCTGTCATTAAAGCACTCAGGCATGCTAAACCATCATGATTAAAGCCTACACTTAAGGCCATTTCACAGTGTTAGGCTTCCGCTTTAACAAAGCATTTCTATCCACGCGTGATATTCTTCCACTTTATTATATTGTTGTTTGTTTTATGTGCAGTCTAAATCTTTTCAGGGGGGGTCACAGTGGCTTAGTGGTTAGCACGTTCGCCTCACACCTCCAGGGTCGGGGTTCGATTCCCGCCTCCACCTTGTGTGTGTGGAGTTTGCATGTTCTCCCCGTGCCTCGGGGGTTTCCTCCGGGTACTCCGGTTTCCTTCCCCGGTCCAAAGACATGCATGGTAGGTTGATTGGCATCTCTGGAAAATTGTCCGTAGTGTGTACTTGCGTGAGTGAATGAGAGTGTGTGTGTGCCTGTGATGGGTTGGCACTCCGTCCAGGATGTATCCTGCCTTGATGCCCAATGACGCCTGAGATAGGCACAGGCTCCCCGTGACCCGAGGTAGTTCGGATAAGCGGTAGAAGATGAATGAATGATAAATCTTTTCACTTGCATTTAAGTGACTCTACAGAGATGCGTTCAGGTCCCACGCATGATTGTTGCTTTCTGTAGACGGTCCACATGGATGTGTATGGCTGTGCAACCTGTTGTATCATACGAAATATGACGGCTTTTCTGATTAACCCTTTTAACCTATACACTGCCATTTCATTCTGCCCGCAGATTGGTTATAATGTTTGTGGGTTGCTTGTATATCTAAGATTCATGTTACTGTTTGTTAGTACGGTTGTTAAAGTGGGTCCAAAGTTAAGGCTCTGCGTTATGGATCAGCCCAAGCTTGAGCCCATAAGCAAGGCTTTGAAACCCTTTTAACCAGTCCACTGCTTAAAAGGGTCCACTTATGGGACATTTTTAATCAGTATAAACAAATGAATGGTTTCCTGGTTGTAAATCTGATCTAAAATGAGTCAGGATTCTGTTGGCTTTCAGTGTGAGACCTGTGTTTTTCCCTCTGTTGATAACCTTACACTGAATTTTAGTGCTTGAAGATAAACACCTTCATAGTGTAGTTTCTTATGAACAAACACTTGGGGTGACTCAGAGAGCAGGTTTACAGGTTTAATATCATCATTTACACATTTTTGTGGAAAAATTTTTCTGTTTTTTGGAACTTTTCTATGAATATATTGGCCCCTTGTAGGCCAATATACAGTATAATAAAATACAAACAGAAAGTAGTCCCGAGTGTCTACTTTCATACGAGCTTCATTTTAACACCACTGTGGAGTGAGACATGACAAAGACGTTCAATGATCAACACAGACACAACAAAACAGGAGGAAACTCAACTTTCCGCCGCTGGGAAAAAGAATTAAAGATTTGTTATTTAGACGAAATGCGGCATGAACCATGGAGAGAATTTCAGATTATTCTTGTTATATTTTTCCAGTTAAAAGGTTTTTTACCTAAAATATCTCATCCATTGCACCAATCTTTATCGCACCAATTTCACTATTCTTCACAGATTACATTCCAAAGTGTCATTACTGTATATCAATGTCAGTTGTAGGAGTGGTCATGTGGTACCGGCTACACTAAAAGAAACCGTTTCGTATAAGCATCTTTCAAGTGTAGCGTCATAAAATTATGTATTAAACAAACAAAGCAAAGTTTTGTATTAGTTTTTGACAAATGGTGAAATAAAAGCTAGTCAATTTAGGCTACAGGATAGAGAGCGAGTCGTGAGGTGCGGCACGCACTCTCACAAGGTGTTAATGATGTTTACTGGCACCTGAGGGAGAAAATTTCTGCATTCATAAAGCAATAAAGGTCAGATGATGTTCATCGTTCTTAATACTACAGTCTCTGATGTGTGCTACTGATGTGTACGGACATCTGTCATCGATGTTAAACCTTTCATTACCCATAAGACACAGTCATGATGCTACAATGACAACAAAGTTGTGGAAGTGAAAGTATCATTTGTGAAAAGTGAATTAAAGGTTTAATGAATGAACAAATTTTGTCTTTAAGTTGTTGTGATTCAAAGAGAAGGTTATAGAATAGTCAATTCTAGCTGAAATGTAAGGACAGAGATTGTTCGCAAAAGAAATGGCGTAGAGGTTTGTTAAAAATAGAAATGTTGTTTTTATACAGTAGTAAAGGTTTCTGGCTGCTTGATATTTTTCGGTCAGGACAGAAAACTCCAAACTGGATCATAATCAGGTCACAGTTTGAATGATTTATGCTAAAATAAATCATTTAACATTTTAAACTGTTATTTTTTTGAAATCACATTTATTTTCTTTAATTGTTCTTTGTTTTTATTATGATTTTATCGTATGTCTCTTATTTTTACATATTTTATTTCCTCTCTTATAAACTGTTTTCTAATTTCTATGTAAAGCACTTTGAATGACCTCTGTGTATGAAATGTGCTATACAAATAAACTTGCCTTGCCTTGCCTAAAATATATGGATATACGATTTGAATTTAAAAACAAATGAGAAATCAAGCATCGCGTTAGTTCTGGCAGGCCACGTCGTCAAGCGTGCATCAGCTGTTAATCAGCTGTCCATGACGCGCACCAATCCGGTTACGACATCCATATTACCCAACAATTTAAATTCCCATTCATAGAGCCGCTCTAGCTCTTCGCTGCTGCCGTGATCTAAACTCCCTCCTCCAACCCCGACTCCACCATGCCGGAACCCGTGTTCGTGTACCAGTTCACGTCATAAATCTCCACATATTTTTCTCTCTCTCTCTCTCCCTCTCTCTCCATCCATCCATCCATCCATCTTCTACCGCTTATCCGGGGCCGGGTCACGGGGGCAACAGTCTGAGCAGGGACACCCAGACCTCTCTAATTATTTAATTATTTATTTATCTGTTCATTTATTACTTTCCAAAAACGTGTTTATTCTATTTTCTAGTCGCTGCTCTCCCCGCTCTGTCCACGCATGCACACGGACGGGCGCGTGGATTCTTGCCCAGAACAGAACCATACTATGGTATGGAACCATTTCAGTCTTTACTGGGATCATGTAGGGTTTAACATTTATAACAAATCCTGGATGTGTGTTAGGATCGGTACAAATCATGAATATTCAAAATGATGAAAGTGGAGCGCTCGCCTTCCCACCGGCCCTGAGGTACAATACAGGAAGTGTGATTAAGAATCTCTGGTAAATTCACTGTGAGCTCAGAGGAAGGGATTTTTAATCTTTGTCTTCTAGCTCTAAGTAACTAAGTTTCTGACTGGTTATAAATTGTAGGCTTTCAACACAGGAAATTAGCCGTAATATAAGTGGCTTTAATATAAGTCTTTGGGGTATGATGTTAGAAGAAAACAGTGGAAAACAGTGTTAGAGGAAAACAGTGACCACATTTTGGATTTTTCCCTCTAACCATGTTCTTGCCTAAGTGGCTAAACGGAAGTAAGTAATTGTTATGCAAACATCAGTGAAAACAAGCTCTAATTCAAAAAGAGCTCAGGACAACACAAGCTCAAGATGTTTTAATGTTTTATTCTAAATTTTATCCTATCCTGTGTTTTTTTTTAAACTTTTACTTGTCTTTAAAGATGCGGATGCTAACTCGTAGCTAAACCGGACTACAGACGTTGTCGGCGACGTTAAACGTCATCACGCCGAACGGAACTCATCTACCACAGCTTCGTAACCTTATCACCTTTCTCCAAGCACAGTCGATCCTTCTCAGGAAACATGTTTTTAAATAGTTTTGCTGAATTGTGACTGTGTGTGCGTTGGAGTTCGATGAGCTTTAGCATTAAACGTCTGGTGACTATATTTAGGCTTGAAATTTCATAAATGTTGGTATAATTGTGAAGATTATCTTAGTGAAGAAAACATGTAAGATTCATAAACCCGTGTTGATCACAAAGGTCAATTTTGGTAATAATACAAGCCTTGTTTTTGAGGGAAACAGGGTGATGGTCACTTGTGGAGTTTGTGTACAAGAAAAAAATTAATACATTTATAAAGCAGTACTACCAGTGGTTTTTATTATGCTTTTTTGTTTGTTTGTTTGTTTGCTTGTTTTTCAGCTTTTAAAACTTTTTGGGGGTTTTTTGGTCATTTAATTTTTGATTAAAGTGCCAGATGTCTGCATTTTTTTTATCCATCCTGAACAATTAAGTCACAAGTTAGGGGTGGCAAAACCGCGCTAGAAAAAAAAAACCACTAAACAAATCGGCGGTGAGATATTTTACTAGTGCGTCGATTTAAGAACATTTCTAACATGATAACTTTTGTTGCTAATATTGCAATACTCACTCACTCACTCACTCATCTTCTACCGCTTATCCGAACTACCTCGGGTCACGGGGATCCTGTGCCTATCTCAGGCGTCATCGGGCATCAAGGCAGGATACACCCTGGACGGAGTGCCAACCCATCACAGGGCACACACACACACTCTCATTCACTCACACACTACGGACAATTTTCCAGAGATGCCAATCAACCTACCATGCATGTCTTTGGACCGGGGGAGGAAACCGGAGTACCCGGAGGAAACCCCCGAGGCACGGGGAGAACATGCAAACTCCACACACACAAGGCGGAGGCGGGAATCAAACCCCCAACCCTGGAGGTGTGAGGCGAACGTGCTAACCACTAAGCCACCATGCCCTCCTATTGCAATACTGCATGTGTAATTTTAAGACGTTCACAACACTCCGTATGCAGTGTGTCATCTCGATTTAACTCGCCTGCATATAGTATAATAATATAATATAATATAATCGTATATCCTGCATTAATTTACACAGCTGAAGTGGCTCAAATTCTATTGCATTTCTGATAGAAGGTTATTTCATCAGCTGATGATAATAAATCTAATCAAGATAGCAAGCAAGTCAACTGATCCTTGTTATAGTATGTCACATAATATATGAGCATATGAGCATAATATAGGAGATATATATATATATATATATATATATATATATATATATATATATATATATATATATATAGAGAGAGAGAGAGAGAGAGAGAGAGAGAGAGAGAGAGAGATTTTTTTTAAATAAATATATATATATAATAAAATTTTTTGTATTAGCACAGAAAACCTCCTGTCAATGTGTTAAAAATAAGATTTATTTTTAATGAATGCTCTCTTGCTGGAGAATGACTGGTCTAGGTCATTTGATTGACATCTGGCCCTTAACTTATTTGTTATTCTGTTTGTACTGTAGGAATTTCCTCATATGTCAGGACACCGCTTATGCCGTACCTCTAAACTGATGTTTGTGGTAATTGTGTGACAGCAGGGTGGAATTAAGCCCTGGATTCCTACACTATTAGAGCTGAGCTGTCACTTCCTGCCAGTAGTGTACTGTGTGTGGAGTGAGCTTCATTTCTGTGCAGCATTTTTGAGCATTGTCTAAACAATCAGTACTTAAGAAAAGTGTGAAAAAATAACTTGTATTAATCTTTAATTTAGAAATGAAACATTTTGAGTATGATTATATATATATATAATAATTGATTATATATATATATATATATATGTGTGTGTGTGTGTGTGTGTGTGTGTATGTGTGTGTGTGTATGTGCGTGTGTGTGTGTGTGCGTGTGTGTGCGTGTGTGTGTGTGCGTGTGTGTGTGTGCGTGTGTGTGTGTGCGTGCGTGGGTGTGTGTGTGTGCGTGTGTGTGTGTGCGTGTGTGTGTGTGTGCGTGTGTGTGTGTGTGTGTGTGTGTGTGTGTGTGTGTGCGTGGGTGTGTGTGTGTGTGTGTGTGTGTGTGTGTGTCTCAAATCAAGGCTAAAAGTCAGATTGGGCGGAGTCTCAGGCAGCATCTGTGTCTGTGCTTGTGCTTGTTGGCAGACAAAATTCCTTCTTCTCCTCCTTTAACTTCCTTCCATCCTGTCTTAAAGGAGTCGATCAGTAAAATCCACTTTCTACAATTTTCCACTAATTTATATTAAATTAGGTCCTGGCATGTTTGGTGTCTTTGAAATTTTATTTGTTAGTTTTCCACTAAATCAGCTCAAATCTGCTCAAATTTTTCATTCAGCTTGGAGCAGCTTGTACTCTCTATACCAAAGCTAGAAAAGTTACAACTCGGGTTTTATGCAAATTCCGATAACTGTCGAATTCCTTTGTGCTGTTCTATCATGGTTTATTAAAAAGATCACATTGCTTAATGGTTCAGTTTTTTTTCATATAAAATCAACTTTTATTAATCCTTAATGTAGAAATGAAGAGAGATTTGGGGGAAATTATGTATAGTGCTGCTGCCTCACAGCTCTAGAGTCCCCGGGTTTGAGCTCCAGTTATTGTCGGTTTGGATATCTGTAGTTTCTCACAATGAGGTTTCCATTCATTCATTCATCTTCTACCACTTATCCGAACTACCTCGGGTCACGGGGAACCTGTGCCTATCTCAGGCGTCATCGGGCACCAAGGCAGGATACACCCTGGACGGAGTGCCAACCCATCGCAGGGCACACACACACTCTCATTCACTCACACAATAACACACTAACCCCCAACCCTGGAGGTGTGAGGTGTGAGGTTTCCAGTTTCTTCCCAATTCCAAATGTGGAGCAGGTGGATGCTGGATTGCCTCCACCCTCTTTATATGTAAACAAGGTGTGTGTGTGTGTGTGTGTGTGTGTGTGTGTGTGTGTGTGTGTTTGTCATAAAATTTTATCCAGCCATTTCATCCAAGGTGCCTCATTCCCAGTTTTCCCTGTTTAGATTCCACTTGCACCGTGACCCCGACCAGTATACTGTATACTTCCACTGTTTCCTAGCTGCAGCAACAAAATAAATAACTGAAAAATAAAGCAAAAATCTGGATACTAATCACTTACTAATATCAGTGAGATTAAGGGTAAGAATGAAATGAGGGTGAATTTGAGAATGAATGATTTCCTTTTCATGAAACACTTAAGAGTTTTAGAAGTGAGCAGACATGTGATCCTGATGGTATCTGCGATTTTTTGATCCACTTCTGTTTGGGGACGTGTCAGGACATCTGGAGATTATTACGCCTCCGAATACACTAACAGCCTGCAAGGACATGCCTTTCCTGAAGACTGTTCGGACTGAATCCCAGAATCGCTTGAGATAACAACCAACGATACACGTTTTATACAGACGCCATTTTCACCAGAACCGAGAACTTTTTTTTCCCTTCAGATTTTTACTCTTAGAAAACAGAGACTAAACGCAGATGTGCAGGATGTTGCTGAAACTCTTAGCAGTGCTGTTCTTGTCCTCGGGTGCTTTAAGAGCACAAAGATCGACTCAGGACGCATTTATGTTGGAATACTTTCAGAGGAGAATCTTGGAGATGGAGGTAAGAGTTTTTCACTGACGCAGCACACGGTTTTATAGAAAAGATTACGCAAAGAACTGAAGTTTTTGTCAAAAGAAACCAAAACTAACTATTATTTAGTAAAGAAAAAAAATCACTATGTTGAACATGAACATTTGTGGCTAATTGTTTTAGAACAAGTTTTAAAAGTTTTAGATTTTTTTTTTTTGCTATCATATAATTCTTAATCATGTATGTACTGATGTTTGATCTTAATGTACATGCACCTATGTGCTACCTAATATATGCATATGCTAATGTTATTTATAATTTATGACGCATTAATGCTGAAGTCTGTTAATGTGAACTAATGCAGTAAATAACGTTCGCTAATGGAACCTTAATATTAAATATTACTCATCATATACTGTATGTGTCACACCGGGAGGAGGAAGACAGACCCATACGCAGGATAGCTTCAAATAAACGGGGTTTAATAAATAATAATACACTGAACAGGAACAGGGAGCACGGTGGCTTTGTGGTTAGCACGTTTGCCTCACACCTCCAGGGTTGGGGGTTCGATTCCCGCCTCCGCCTTGTGTGTGTGGAGTTTGCATGTTCTCCCCGTGCCTCGGGGGTTTCCTCCGGGTACTCCGTTTTCCTCCACCGGTCCAAAGACATGCATGGTAGGTTGATTGGCATCTCTGGAAAATTGTCCGTAGTGTGTGAGTGCGTGAGTGAATGAGAGTGTGTGTGTGTGCCCTGTGATGGGTTGGCACTCCGTCCAGGGTGTATCCTGCCTTGATGCCCAATGACGCCTGAGATAGGCACAGGCTCCCCGTGACCCGAGGTAGTTCGGATAAGCGGTAGAAAATGAGTGAGTGAATGAATGAACAGGAACAAAGACGAAAACTACACAGGACAAAGGATGAGGATACACTGACGCTGATTCCACCCTGCCATTGGCAACGCAGTGCAGTTAAATAGACAAGACAATGAACACATGAGGAACAGGTGTGCAGAGGCGGTGAGGAGGTCCGGCACATGGTCAAAAGTCCAGGCTGAGTCCTGACAATATGACTCATTTATATGATATTTTATGAAGCAGCTTGTCAGGCACAGGAGCTGAAAAACTCCACTAAGGTTTCCACTAAATTTAATCAAAAACTATATTTAGTCGTAGCATGAGTCAGAAGCAAACACACGAAAATGAGAAAATTAGAAAACTGCCAAACTTCTCAAGCCATGGATGAGAAACTTTCAATAAAATAATAATAATACAGGATCATTGCAATAGCGTTAATAAAGAACATGTAATGAGGAGGAACAGATCGTCTCAAAATGTACTAGAATAGCAAGAAAAAGGTTGGGAAGGAAGACTCTGGTTTGGTTCTACATCAATAGTCTGATCTGGATTTTCTTTTTTGCATGAATTCTTCATCATAAAATGATTTCCAGCTTTATAATTAAATATATTATCTGGTTATCATATGGTTGAAGAACCTTGGGGGGGGAATCAGTGATTTTCTGGGTTTTTTTTCTTTTCTGGTGAATAAAATCAAACGTCAAGTTTGTAGCTAGCAAAATACCTCCTACTTGTTATATTACTTGTCTTTATATTACTTAACTTCACAAACTACATGCTTTCTACACAAGTTTAAAGAATCTTGGGAAAAAAGATTTGCTGGTGATTTTCCAGTGAATAAAATCACATTTGCAAAATTTCATACATTTGATTCAAACTTAGTCAAATTTGTAGCTAGCAAAATTTCCATCATTAAAAAAAACAATTTTTTAAAATACAAAATGGATAGTTTGTATTCATCAACTAGATATAAAACTAGATAAAAACTAGATATAAAACTAGATAAAAAAAACAAAAAAAACGCAACACTAAATGATCCTTTGCATCACTTCTAACTCTATGGTAGAGTTTCATGCAATGTGAGGTAAGTTGTAGAGAGTCGCACTAAAAACAAAAATAATTCTCGTTGTCCAAGATGGCCGCGAGATCACAGCGTTTTACTTCACAGTAAAGTTTTGCTTATGTTTATACATAAATTAGTCCCAATGGCTCCAAAACCTAAACAATTAGGACCGGCATTAAAAAAGAAATTCTAAATTCAGCTTAAAATTTAAAAGGAAGCAAACTCTACAGTATATATGTCTTACATAGACAACTACAGTATTTAACCCTACAGATTTTACTGTATGTTTACATTTAATCTTCACATAGGAACGACTAATAAGATGTGATCAAGACATCCAGAAAGTCAACCAGCGGATGTACGACATGTCCGCAGAGATGCGAGGTCAGGTTGGCACCGTGAACGCACTAAAGTCAGAGATTCATGGCTATGTGGAAAGCCTGGCCACACGGGTGGACCGAGTTGAAAGAGATGTTGAGTACCTACACAATAAACTTCCTGACACATCTAGCGTTGAGATCTCAGACTCTCTGCTGGATCAACAAGTTCAAGAAACCCAAAGCAAGAGGAAAGCAGTTATCACAGCGGGAAAAGGTAAACGACATTAGACTAATATCCTTCTCTGAGTTGATGCTCTGATACTCTTAAATCAAGAGTAATGTATGTCTGAGAGATGAATTAGGAGGTTTAACAGTTGTAATGTTGTAGTTAAGGTTACTAATGTGAGAATATAGGTGACTAGAATTTGATGTAACATGATAATAACGTTAGATTTGTTTAGAACACAGCATTTTTGAATTCTTAATTCTGACAGGTTAAAAGGATGCTCCACGATAACTACTGATAAAGGAAAATGTCTCCAGTATTTCAAAGTTTTTTAAATTAAGATTGTGTAATAGAACAAAATAAATGGCATTGTTCAATGATTTCATTATTATTCTCTTATTTTTGCCTTCGTTCAGAGTGTAGCACCAGATTGTCTGGCATCAAATCACAGAAAATCCTCAAGAAGGCAGGAGATGCAGTAGGCTCATGGCTAAAAGACCCAACCATAGGCTCCTCTAAGATCTATTTCTTTAGCGGCTCCAGAAATAACACGCTGCTTCAATTTGGTTCTCTGAAGAGTTTCACCGAATCCAATACCAGCAAGCCCAAGGTCATCCAGCTCCCTCGGCCATGGCAGGGAACAGGCCACGCCATCTACGATGGCTTTGTCTACTATCACAACGCTGACACTCAAAACGAAGTGCTGAAGGTTAGCCTTGTCAACCGCACCGTGGCCGACCGCATGCTTCTTCCTACCGCTGGCCGCATACCTACCTATGGACTCACCTCTCACACTTTCCTTGACTTCGCTGTTGATGAGATGGGATTATGGGTCATCCACGCAGATCCGGACATTGGCGGGAATCTTGTGATCACCAAGCTGGACTCCAAAAGTCTGTCAACGGAGCACACATGGGATACGACCTGCAAGAGCCGCAATGCTGAAGGTGCCTTCATAGTCTGCGGCACCCTGTATGTTGTCTACAACTCGCACTCTGGAGGACGCTCCAGCATCCAGTGCCTGTTTGATATCCATGACACCATCTGGATTGAGGATTTGCCTGTGATGTACTTCCCAAAAGGCTACTCCAGCCACTCCAGCATGCACTATCAACCACAAGACAAGCAGATCTATGCTTGGGATGATGGCTACCAAACCGTCTACCATTTGGAAGAAGTGAAGAAGTTGTTACAAGTAACATAAATTACAGTAAAACAACACTGCATGTTTCTACCTAGTCACCTGGTCTCCGTTTATCCGTTTATCATCACATTTTCTGTCCTACATCAGGTTGTACCATTACCGTACAGTATATATTTTTAGTATGAACCTTTTTACCTGAGAAAGTGAATGTTGTGTAACATTAAAATCTGTTTAAAGCAAAGAATGTAACATGGATGGCTGCAGTTATTTAAATAAGTTTTAAAGATCCACTACATTACCTTCCTTTCACCTTCCTCTGAAATATACGTAATAATAGTTCAGTAGACATCCTTGAAGGTAAAATCCTAATGACATCCAATGGTACAATTTAGTGCCTTGTTTTTGGAGACTACAGGGACTCACAGAAGATCTAAATTTTTCTGTTTATAACACCAATCCACCAGTCGAAGGCACCTGCCTGAGAGCAAAAAATGTAGAGCTTCTGGCTCCCCATCCATAGACTAGATATGGAAACAGTCTATGTTCAAGTAATAAGCCTGATCTTGTAGCACATAGCCACATATAACTCAAACATGGGTTCTTGGGACCAACAAACTGTATGATGGACCATTCCTGCAAATCTGAAAGCAGTATCAGATGTGCCGATGTTCTGTGAGCAGACGTAAATTACAATACCAATTGGTCGAATTAATGCAACCTGCTGTGATCCTGTTTGAATGGACTGAAGACATACTGTATAGAATAGAAATCCTGGGATCTACCACTGTAATAGAGCTACCTAAATATAACAGTTCTTTGTTTGTCATTCTGGGGAATCCCTGACAGATTCTATATAGCATATCCCATGGGTTTAGCATTCTACCCTGAAGCATGGCCAATCATTTGGGGCATTCAGTAAATTCCAGGGGTTTCGTTACCACGAGGCAAAGTGGCCGTGTTTCTGGAGGTCTTGGAAAAACGCCCTCTTTCAAAAAAAAAAAACCTGCACATACCTGCGATAGATAATGAAGGACAAAACAGTCATACAGGTAGATTTTATATTTTATATCTATTATACTTTATTATCTTACAGTTAAGCTGTTTTCGAAAACAAATAAACAACCAAAAACTACGGTTAGGGTTAGGGTTAGATTATCAAATAGGCCACGCCTACCTGATGACGCAATATCTGTTACGCTGTTCTGAAATCAGTGGAAATAAGTACATCCTAATGGTTTGGCCACCTCAAGTCATCAATTCAACATTATGATGAATGGAAGACTTGTTAAATCTCACTTCAACATCTCTGAGTCAATTTCAAAGTTTATTTCATCAGTATACAGAAAAAAATCATGTTTAGCTAGCTAACATAGAATCTAATTGTTCCCTTGCGCCACAAACCACATCAAACAAACAGGTGACCATTCATTCATTTTCTACCGCTTATCCGAACTACCTCGGGTCACGGGGAGCCTGTGCCTATCTCAGGCGTCATCGGGCATCAAGGCAGGATACACCCTGGATGGAGTGCCAACCCATCGCAGGGCACACACACACTCTCATTCACTCACGCAATCACACACTACGGACAATTTTCCAGAGATGCCAATCAACCTACCATGCATGTCTTTGGACCGGGGGAGGAAACCGGAGTACCCGGAGGAAACCCCCGAGGCACGGGGAGAGCATGCAAACTCCACACACACAAGGCGGAGGCGGGAATCAAACCCCCAACCCTGGAGGTGTGAAAAAACACATCTTGCTCCACATTAGCATCAACCTGGCCATTCCACGGTATAAATATTGCTGAAATACATCGCCGAAGTAGGTCTCAGTCTTTTTTAAGCTAAGACCCCATTCTTGTGCATTGAATACTTAAACAACATACAGAGAACGTCTTTTCCTGAGATCACACCAACAGATTTGAAGTAAAGGGTGAAACAGTATTGTGCAACATTTACAGGATGATACTGTTATGCCTAATTTACATTATCAGGTTTTTCTCTCTATTTCTTTGAGCCTGTTTCTTGTTTTTTTGTCTCTCATTTGGCAGAAACTTTTATCCAAGCTGGCTTGCATGAAACAGAATACAGTCCAAACATTTGAGCTGAGCAGACGAGGCTTAAAAGCTGTGCTCAATGCCCAGACATTGAATCTGTGACAGGTTTGGGAATTAAACTCATAAATCTTTCCAACACTAGCGCGGAACTTAAACCGCGGAGCAACCACAGTCCCATATTCGCCAAACAGCGCCATATTTAAGTCTCATCACACAAGCATGTGTGCAATTATACCAAATATCAGCACGGCTGTCATTTGGCTGTAGGCACAGGGTCGCAGGAAGTCATAACGGTGCTAATATTCACTATAACAACACGATGGTGAGCAGCATTGCTTTTATACATCAGCTTTATAAATAAGGAATTAATATTGAATAAGTGGCATTACAAATACAAACCTTTTAACATTCATACAATAGACACTAGAGGGCATAGTGTAAGTGTGTAGTACGTCACTCATGACACAGATCTAATGTGTACTGATGGAATTAATTTGTGATGAAGCTTGACAAGTGAAGATTGGGTCAGGAAAAAGTTGGATGGACGAGTTAAGTCAAGTCAAGAAGCTTTTATTGTCATTTCAAGCATATATAGCTGTTGCAATACACAGTGAAAGGAGATAAGGTTTCTCCAGGACCAGGACCAGGGTGATACATAGAACAGATATTAGGACTTAGTAAGTTAGTCCTAGATACAGTACATAAAGTGCATCTGTGCAACCTGGTGCAAACAGTGCAGGACAAGACAGACAAGACAGAAAGAAAGACAGTGCAGGACAAGACAGAAAGACAGGGCAGGACAAAAGACAGTGCAAACAAAAAATACAAGACATTACACAAAAGACAATACACAAAAAACAGCACCTACAAGTGTAAATATTGTAAGTTCAAACAATATTACGTGTGCGGAAATACTGGAACGAACACGTTAGTATTATAACAGCGGTTACATGAGGTATTGTAAAGTATTGTGCAAAACAGCAATCGACTGAAATGTGAGACAACATGTGCAAAGAGAAAAAACAGTGTGTAAAACAGCATGTAAACAGTTTGATATGATGGTGCTGTAGACATGGATGTAAAATTGGAAGACTGTGTATTTGGTGTGGGTCATTGCAGACCATATACTGTAGTTGATTGTGCATCTGTGTGTGTGTGTGTGTGTGTGTGTGTGTGTGTGTGTGTGTGTGTGTGTGTGTGTGTCTGTGTGTGTGTGTGTGCTCGGTACAGTTAATTTAAGTTATTGAGGAGTCTGATGGCTTGTGGAAAGAAACAGTGGACTAAATAAATTATGTTAATGCAAAGAAAAGCTTTTAGGATTTGATATAAGTATATATATAAGTATATATATGTATTTTGGGTATAAGTGGACGATATGTAGGGATTTTGATATAAGAGGACTATATATGTATTTGAACCTATTTATATGCTTAGATGCTTTTCTGAACTGCAGGTAGACTGGAGATTTTATTCAACAATTCATAATTCAGAGCCTGCACTGCCCTCTCCTGGGTAGTCATATACATCACAAAGGAGAAAATGTCCATACATTAAAGTAACTTCAGTCAGGAGAATCATTTGAATCATTTCAGGTTTTAATAAACCGGTATCAATGTACTCACAAAATCATGTCTGTAAGTAGATCTGGATAATAAAGGCGTCTACAAAATAGTGTAACTTTTAATGCAAATCTCATATATAGATACGCTTCTGATAGTGTTATGACACTGAGGTACTTGATTCTACTATATGTGTAGAAAAAATCAAAAAAATAAAAAATATATAATATATATTATATATTATATATATACATATATATACAGTATATATAATTTTTTTGGTTATTATTTCTCCTCTTTGATTATTGATGTTATAATCTTTCATTTCCTGTCTCAGCTTGAATAAATTAAGCATAATGATGGATTAAATAGATGATGACTATCTATAATGTAATGGCTGATGTTCCAGTTTAGAATATGTGATGCATTTCCATCCTTGAGTCACCTCAGACTTGCTCGTTGGGGATAAATACAAACAAATTGAAATATATCTAATATTAATCTTGAATTTTTCTATTATATTAATCTTTATTTGATTCTTTATATTAACCTTTTGTTTTATGTTTGTTCTGTAAAACTGCTTTGAGACTATGTCAATGTTACGTAAAAGTGCTATACAAATAAATTTGAATTGAATTTCGAATCGTACAGGGTTCTGCTGTGTGCACAGAAACATAATAAAGTGTCTCAGTTGGTGCTTTTCCAGTGTAGTGCCAAGGTAGCTGCCCTTCCATCCATCCATCCATCCATCCATCCATCCATCTTCTACCGCTTATCCGGGGCTGGGTCGCGGGGGCAGCAGACTAAGCAGGGATGCCCAGACTTCCCTCTCCCCAGACACTTCCTCCAGCTCTCCCGTGGGCCCACCACCTGCAGGAGGAACCGTAAGGGGCCGGTGCATTGTGGATTGGGTGGCAGTCGAAGGCCGGCGCCTCAGCGACCCAATCCCCGGACACGGAATCTGGCTGACCTTCCACTGAAGAATATATGGTGCAGAGCCATACAGAGTTCTCCTTTATGTGTGGAAAGATTATGAAGTGCCCTAATGGCTGGATTTAAGGTGAGAATGTGTGGTGAAGAGCCATACAGGGTTCTCCTTTATGTGTGGAAAGATAATGAAGTACCCTCATACCCTCATTTTATTAATTCCTCCACAATTACGCTTTAAGCCTGAAGGTCTGAACACTGTGATACTTCAACTGTTAACATGCACTGTGCCCAAAAAAAACAGGCTAGACAGAATAAACCAGTCTTAGACACAGTGTCTGTGAAACGCCCATTTAAGCACAACAGGTGCCTATGGAAAGCCAAAAGGTCCATAATTATTATGAATGTGCACAAAGGGAAAAGTGCTGTGACTGGATGAAGATGCAAACAGCATTATAAAACAGGTGTGTTCACTTCATGTTCAGCTGTACTTTGCCTTGACTGTTGGCAGGAGGAAACGTTTGCGGTCGAGGAAGATGTGCGTGACAGTGCTGTTGCTTTCCTCCTTCTTCCTAGGAATGAGTGTGTACATTAACCTGTGATAAACAAGCATCCCATTCATAGTGTGTTCCCATCTCAACTGAAGTTTTCAGTGTTTAGCTGTATAGTTGTAGGGCTTTTTTTACTTTGAAATTGGAAAATATAACGCGAAACGCGAATATAACGCAAATTAATTGAATCAATTAAATATTGATTAAATAAAATAAATATAAATAAATAATAGATTTAATGAAATAAATTTAAGAAATGATTAAGAAAGTATTAATTTATATGTATTAATTCACACTTATGTTTGGGCATGTGGTATCCTAGTGGTTAAGTTGTTGTGCTACCAATCGGAAGGTTGTGAGTTCGATCCCAAGTCCACCAAGCTGCCACTGTTGGGCCCCTTATCAAGGCCCTTAAAAGTGGGGTCTCCATTGTTTGAGAAATGCTTCAGAAAACTGCGTTGAGCCACCAAACAAAACAAAAACAAAACTATTGTGTAGCCAATGAGCAGAAAGGGGAGTGTCTTGTCAATATGGGCGAAGAGAGTGTTCAGTGCGCATGTGTGCGCATTAACATAAAGCACTTTTAATATTGAGATGGCGGATAAAAACAAAGAAAGAAAGCGAAGATAGACTTACGATAAGGCAAGAAGAAGGACCGTGTTAATATAGGATCAGCTTTCCAGCGCGGGAGAGAACTGAACATCTTCTGCGTGAAATGGAGATAAACCTTACACGGTACAACACACAGTACTACAAAAACACATTTGTATTACCATAGTATTACTCATTGAGTTAATTTATTAATAAAAATATACACTCGGTCAGCTGCCCCAACAGATTCCACCATAATACTTGTCTGGGTTATACTTGGGTAATACTTGTCTGGTGTATGTGTGGGGCGGAGCTATCAAAACAGCGGTGGGACCCATTTGGGTTAGGGGCGTGTTTGGTGATTTCAATTGTCAATATTGGCTTTCAAACAACGGAGACCCCACCTTTAACCCTCAATTGTATAAAAATGTAAGTCGCGCTGGATAAGTGTGTCTGCTAAATGATGTAAATGTAAATGTATGAACTCATCAAAAATGTTCTATAAGAAAGTATATGAATTAAAACTGCATTATTATAAATTGTTCACCCTTGTGGGTAAAGAAGCAGAGCCCTGGGTTACAGTGCATATGTGTTCCCTCGCTCTTTTAAAAAAGAAGTATGTAATAACCCTGAGTGCAAGTAGCCCATTTCGAATAGCAAATTACCGGTCACGGGGTAAATCGAAAGCTGGAGGGAAAAAAATCATGATTTAAAGTTCTGGTATTGTGAGCCCTATGGCTTTCCACAGCCGCTCAGCGCGTCCCCGGGTTATAAATACGGGGCGGTGCAGAGATGCGATCCAGCGCAACAATAACACAAACTCATACTCTACTGTCTACTATTAGCTGTCGGGGTGTCTTTTTCTTTTTTTCTTTTTTTGTACACAGCTGTCAAAGTGGAGCTTTGTACCATCAGGTAAGAGTTTCATTTATTTATTTCATTTATTTTTCAAACTTAAACCTATCTGGGGGATTATTTTAAGGTACAAATGTATAAAGGAGTTTATTTATAGTTATATATCTGTACACTGTTGTAGGAATCATCTGCATTTCTCTTCTGCATGTGTGAAGTCGTTTCTGGACTTGCAGCAGCCTTCCTGCCTTTTCCATTCAAACCCATGACTAATCCTGCCTTTCTGAAGAGAGGATTAAAATCATTAAAAGCTTTAATACACTGTGATCAAAGAGGGATGATGTGTAACTGAGTGGAAATCAAGCTGTTTAGACACTAAACACTGTAGATTAACATGACACTGGACGTGGTTGGGGTTAGGGTTTCATACTGTTGATGTGCAGTATGTTAAAGACATGTTGGGAATTAAAGCGTCTGTATGCAACTTTTATAAATGACTTTTAACGTAAGCTGACTTTAGATTCTGATCCCGAATACTAAAATAAAACGTACGAGAGAATAAAAAAGTCTGTGTCCACTCTATAAGGCTTTGCAATCTAAAGCTGAACGTTTGGCTGTAGCATCGTAGCATCGCTACGTGTCTTGATCTGATATCAGTTGTGTAGGTGCTTTCAGCGGGCGGGTAGTACGTTTAAAACACAACACAATGATTTCGACTTTGAGTATTTCACATATCTTCTCCACATGCTTCGAGAGTTTCCTATTCCAGTTCAGAAACATGCGTTATAGGCTAATTAACATCTGTAAATGATCTGTGGTGTGTCCCCTTTCTTGTGCACCCCCATCCAGCACCGAGACCCCTGGGATAGATTCCATGCTCCCTGTAAGGTACAGAAAACAGATAAATGGATAAACGCTTTCATAAAACTAAATCCTACACACATGCTTTCTTGATGATTTGTAGGCATAATCTTAAAAATTATCCTTGGGGCAAAAAAGCTTTAAGGTTTATACTGATCATGCTGAATCACGGGACTATTGAAAGGATGTGTGTTTAGACGAAGGGGCTTTGGAGAAGCGTAGGAAAGAGTCCTTTGGTGTAGATTAACAAAATTGCTTATAGTGGCTTTAAAAAAAATCACACTCGCGTTATAATCAAACAGGGGAATTTCATAATGTAACACATGGCGTGTGTTAAGATTTTGAAACGTCAGTGAGGTGCAAGAAATTTTAGAGCTTAAATATGTCAGTTCTTACATACAGTATCAGTTTTTGTCTGTTTTTTTTTTTATAGCTATGTTTAATACAGTACAAAAGTAATAGATGAAGTGTTTCATATCATGTTGTTAGCTCAAGTCCTTTTGATGATGCACACAAAACTGATGTTTGAAGGACTTTTCATCGGTATAACAAAACATGTGATCTGTGAAACGGATTTGTTTACATTTTGTGGGCCTGCTGTTGCACGTCAGTCTCGCCCATGTTCAAAATCTATAATGTTTTACAAGTGCGTAAAACATTTCAGAGTGAAGTTTATACTCAGTTCTGTGACTTAAAAAGATTTTACAAACTTTCTTTGTAAACATTTGCATCTCGTATCCACCTTTACTCTAGATATTTTGTGTTACAGGAAGTAAGATACTGTTAGTGTGTTAGATATTTTGTGTTATTGTGTTACAGGAAGTAAGATACTGTTAGTGTGTTAGATATTTTGTGTTATTGTGTTACAGGAAGTAAGATACTGTTAGTGTGTTAGATATTTTGTGTTATTGTGTTACTGGAATTAGGATTCTGTTAGGGTGTTAAATCATTTGTGTTACAGGAAGTAGTGTGTTATATATTTTCTGTTACAGGAAATAAAATACAGTTAATGTGTAAGATATTTTGTGTTACAGGAAGTAAGATACTGTTAGTGTGTTATATATTTTGGGTTATTATGTTAGAGGAAGTAAGATACTATTAGGGTGTTAAATAATTTTTGTTACAGGAAGCAGTGTGTTAGATATTTTGTGTTACAGGAAGTAAGATGCAGTTAATGTGTTATGTATTTTTTGTTTTATTATGTTAATGGAAGTAAGACATTGTTATTGTGTTAGATATTTTGTGTTACAGGAAGTAGTGTGTTATATATTTTCTGTTACAGGAAATAAAATACAGTTAATGTGTAAGATATTTTGTGTTACAGGAAGTAAGATACTGTTAGAGTGTTATATATTTTGTGTTATTGTGTTAGAGGAAGTAAGATACTGTTAGTGTTTTAGATATTTTGTGTTACAGGAAGTAAGATGCAGTTAATGTGTTAGATATTTTGTGTTATTGTGTTACAGGAAGTAAGATACTGTTAGTGTGTTCGATATTTTGGGTTATTATGTTAATGGAAGTAAGACATTGTTATTGTGTTAGATATTTTGTGTTACAGGAAGTAGTGTGTTAGATATTTTGCTATTGGGTTACAGGAAGTAAGATACAGTTAGATTGTTAGATAATTTGTGTTTGTAACAAAGTTACTGTAAGTTTGTGTTAGTTAAAGTGAGTTACAGGTACGAGTTGTGAGGCTTTTTTGTTACAAGGTGTTTGATACAGTTACAGATACATTTTGTGTTTTTTACAGTGTACTGAGTTTAGCTTTTGTTCAAAATGTGTAATTTACATTGTTGCAGTTAGTGTGTTCATTTGTTTGAGTTTGTTGCCGTTATGTTTACTCGGTTTAAGTTACATGTTTAAGTCTGGAAATCAGGTTAAATGATTTCTTTATTTGTCGCTGTGTCGCACTGGATAAAAGTGTCTCTGAAGATCACGCGCCCAGCCAAACAGATAAAGGCGTTTTTATTCGCCTCGCTCTGTGCTTTGTGCTGGGGCTGACGGTGCCTCTGGCCTGACATGTCACCCAGAAAGCTGAGCCAAATTCAAAAACACTTCTCTTTAACCCTTGTATGGTGTTCGTATTTTTGTTACCCAGCCAGTGTTCGTGGGTCTGTTGGACCCGCTGCATTTTTGGGTTTTTAATTCAACACAATCAAAAATTTGATGTTAAAATACTCTACAGATGTTTACTTCATCCCAATTACCAGCAATATAAACAGCATATATGGTTAATATTTGCACTTTACCTTTATTACATCACATTTTTAAATTAAAGTGCTACTCGTTTTTTGTTGTTTTTTAATAAAATGTAATAAAAAAAAGAAAATCAAATTTAATCAAGTTATGAGTGGAAAATAATCAACAAATTTACAAGGAAGCAAAGTTTTTCAAAACTATTGATGTTTATGAACATGGGTCCACAGCCCCGAACACCATACAAGGGTTAATCTGGAGGTGAAGGAAGACACTCAGAACCCTAAAACAACGTGTACAAGCATTTTTTTATTGTAGGTATCATTCGATCCCATGCTGTATCAGAGCTCAGAGTGTCTGCCGATACCTGATACTGATCTGATTCTGACTTTCTCATCATAACTCGACTCACTAAACTCTGTGCAACCTTCTGTAATGAATTATATAATGTCTCAGAGGAACAGAGTCTTGAAGACAATCGGTGGTCTGGAAGTGTGCTGTAAAAATACATCCTTAGATCAGATCATAAAATCTGATCCCAAGCTCATGTTTTAAGCCAGGATCGTCTTCAAGAAAATATTTGATGCAGCCCTTGATTTTAAAATTTATACCATTAATTCAGATTTGTGGAAAATAAACCAGCATTGGATCAACGTTTTAAATCAGCCAAAACATGCTGAAAATACAAGACAAGGGTGTACAGTATATCAGGACAGTGAATAAAAAACGTCACAGGAGCAGGCAGTGTTCACTGTCACGCGGTTTGGAGCTGGTGTTCAGATATGAAGCTTACAGGACCAACAAGAGAACTGAGTGCTGCATGAAACAATTACCGATTCATTCATTTAAACCCAGAACCCTGTGCATACCGCTAGTTGGTGTCTCAACACAATAATAAGAATTAGAAACATACAAACCATATTTAAGTGCCATATTATTGCACACTAGAAGCAACCCCTAAAACAGGCCAATAATATACCTTCACCAGAACAGCTTGGATGATGTGTGATGTACTGTATGTGGTACACAGGAGGATATTGCTAGCAAGTAGTATATCTACCAGTTTAGCATTGTGCAAACCGTTTCATTTTCTGTTTAAACAAAGGCACTCCTTCATAGTCTTCTCATATTTAAAGATGGCACAGTGAGTATAGAAACTCGACGACTCTCCAGACAAACGGAGTAGAAGGAACGATCATTGTTTTAATGTAACACGGGAATATGAGCACAGCCTGTCACTGCCCATCAGGCAAAACCCCTTCAACATGGGTTTATAACATGGTGCCTTATAATCAAGGAAACATTTCCCTTTGGCTGTGTGTCCCACTTAGTTGTGTATATGTGTGTGTGTTCATGGCCTGACTGACAAGCTCTTAAACCGCTCTTGTTTGCCCAGAGGCAAAAAAAGGTTCAGTACAGTGTGTTTAAAAAGTGTTCTCAAACTCAGCACAGAGTTTCCAAAGCGCTCTGAGATTTTAGTTAGCTGAACCAGCTGTCCCAGTGTAACTTCTAACAAGTAGCACAGCACTCTTTTATTTTATCTAATGAGGTTTAGGTTGGGGGGGGCACGGTGGCTTAGTGGTTAGCACGTTCGCATCACACCTCCAGGGTTGGGGGTTTGATTCCCGCCTCCGCCTTGTGTGTGTGGAGTTTGCATGTTCTCCCTGTGCCTCGGGGGTTTCCTCCGGGTACTCCGGTTTCCTCCCCTGGTCCAAAGACATGCATGGTAGGTTGATTGGCATCTCTGGAAAATTGTCCGTAGTGTGTGATTGCGTGAGTGAATGAGAGTGTGTGTGTGTGTGCCCTGTGATGGGTTGTAATTTAAAAATTTATATTATTGATCAATTTACACCAAAATGGCTTGGATAGTTTTATACAGCAGAAAAGTCTAAAGATGGAGATGGTAACATGACAAGCTGCGTTTTTTTGTCTTCTAGAGGAAGCGACGGAACAAAAGTTGACTGTTCAGTAGTTAAAGAGGCTGATGACATTTCCTTAGGCATCTCTCTCTCTTTCTCTCTCTCTCTCTCTCTCTCTCTCTCTCACACACACACACACACACACCCGCGCACCTGCACACACACACACACACACCAGTATACCTGCTCAGGATTGACATTTCCTGAGGAGTTCTTCCTTTGACCCAGCTGCCAGAACACATTGGCCTGGGTGAGATTGGCACAATCGTGACCCACAGTCGAACCCACTCTGGGTCTCACCCTGCTTTTAACACTAGTCATAGAAAATACCATGAAATAACATGCCACCTGGCCTGTATATTACAGCCACTGTTGTGAAAATAAGCAGTGCTAGAGCTTTAAACCCATGCTTGCTTTTGCCTGCATTATTTGTTCCAAAATGATTTGCATTTGTTGGATCATATGAATGAAGTGATTCATCCAAACACAAAGCAAGTCTCTTCTGGAGTGTTGTAGATCATCCAGGATGATCACACACATACAATGACACATTTGGGGATTGCTTAGAAAGTCTAGAGATCTCATTGTATTTTGCAGCCTTCTGCAGAGTATCAGCATCATTATCATGCGATAACATTCCAGAAATAATATGTTCTTCCAGACTATATTCCATCTATGGAATATATTCCATCTGTGGTGCAATTCCATGTTGTGTTTTTTTGTTTAACTGAAGTCTGTACACTGTATCATTTACTCGTCTTTTTGGAAAATTGCATTGTAGTTAAAGTGTATCAGAACCTACTGCTCACACCTCCTTCACCATGAATGATAGATACAGAGGCTACAGGCGCCCCCCTGCCCACTCTCCAGGACTTGTACGACACAAGAACCAGAAACCGGCCAGGGAAAATCACTACTGACCCTTCGCACCCTGGACATAACCTCTTTCAGCTCCTCCCTTCTGGCAGGCGCTACAGGACTTTGCTTACTAAAACTGCCAGACACAGGAACAGTTTCTTTCCCCAGATCAACAACTCACCATAATTATATTCACTGCTTCATATCTATAAGTACTGTATTATCAGGACTGTCAATCATCAAATCATCTGTACAGTATATATTACACACACTACTGCTGCTATACAGTATATTGCACAATATTGTTATTTGCACTCCCACACTTTACTGTATGTACATTACTGATCGTTCATATTCCATATTCATATTTTATATATTTTATTCATTCTATATCCATATTTTATGCTCATTCTGTCTATATTGTATCTCATCGTCTGCATTGTTTTCCTGTATATTATTGTGTTATTTATGTCTGTACCTCTGAGAGTCACAAACTGCTGGAACCAAATTCCTTGTGTGTGTCAACACACTTGGCCAATAAATCTGATTCTGATTCTGATACATCTCCTACATCTAGACACCTTAAAAGCTATAACTTTTAGTTATTATTGAAGATACAAAGGCCACGTCTCCATGATAAGGACTAAAGGTATACAAGCCATACCCTTTTTGATATTAACGAAGACACAAAGGCCATACCTCCTTCATTAGGACTTAAGGTACAAAAGCAGTGCCTTCTTCATTAGGACTCGAGGTGCAGAGACCATGTCTCTTTTAAGGGGACTGGTAGGCTTTTTATTGGAAAAAGGCCATGGCTTATATTCTGCCTGACAGACTTTATTGGGACAAACAGACACAGAGGCCACACCTTCTTCACTGGGACCAAGAGGTTCAGAGGCCACACTTTCTTCATTTTATGCTAGCTTTAGGCTCAAGTGGATTTAGGAAGCCAATTTTGTGTGCTTCATGTTGTTTCTCTAAAAGAGAAACTAGGTTTCCGTTCTCTGAATTGACAGTAAAGTACACGGTACGGCACAGTGCCCACTAGCAATGTTATGTGGCCTCAGCTGCCAGGCTGTAACTGTAACCCAACCCTTATGTCATTTGAGCTGGGTTTTATATGGTTTACTTGGTTTTCAGGTGAACGGGCTGAGAGAAGGGTTTCACTCACTAGTGCTGTATAGAAGTTCAAAATGAAGCAGCCCACTGCACATATACAGCATGCTACATCCTGTAGCGAACTCTTGTTGTAACATGTAAATGTATAAGGCATTATTAGACAATGTCTTTGTCTCGGCACACGCATCCGATCCATGTAATGCAATATGCAGCTTTTCTGTCCTCTTTTCTTCAAATTCCCCTGAATGAATCTGCTTTAGTCTCATTAGTGATGTGCTTGTCACCATCATGAGGAAGAAAACACTGTGCATTAACTTTAGCCCCGCACTTAAGTGCTTCCTTTAACATTCCCTTCTCAAATTGCCCTCATGACATGGAAGTGTGGATCGCCTCTGGCAGAATACACAACATGTTTAAAGTTTCCTCTTTTTTAAAAAAATCAATTATGAAGCTTAGATTTCTTTGTCATATTGTCTGTCATGTTTCTAACAATGTAAAGCAACTAAAACCTTATAGAGTTGATATGAAGCCACATGCTACTTTCATGTAGGTGAAAGTCATTTGCATTGTGTTCATTTACTTTAATACAAAAATGCACAAGGACAGAATACTTTCTATTAAATGTTTTTGCCAAGTATTTACCGCAAAATAATTTACTTCACCAACACAGTGTTGTGAACATCTTAAAATTACACATGCAGTATTGCAATAGGGGGGCATGGTGGCTTAGTGGTTAGCACGTTCACCTCACACCTCCAGGGTCGGGGTTCGATTCCTGCCTCCGCCTTGTGTGTGTGGAGTTTGCATGTTCTCCCCGTGCCTTGGGGGTTTCCTCCGGGTACTCCGGTTTCCTCCCCCAGTCCAAAGACATGCATGGTAGGTTGATTGGCATCTCTGGAAAATTGTCTAGTGTGTGATTGCGTGAGTGAATGAGAGTGTGTGTGTGCCCTGCGATGGGTTGGCTCTCCGTCCAGGGTGTATCCTGCCTTGATGCCCGATGACGCCTGAGATAGGCACAGGCTCCCCGTGACCCGAGGTAGTTCGGATAAGCGGTAGAAAATGAATGAATGAATGAACACTTCAGCTTGAAAGTCGATTTGTGTTTAAAAGTTATCTTAAGTAAATGATATCCATATTAAATATCATATTTACTTTCCCTTCACATGGTTTCCTTTTAGATAAGATAGAAACAGTTACTGCTAACTAACTTTCGTTTAACTTTAGCTAGCTAGCTAACCTTGCTTCAGTAACTTTATATAATCTTTTTTATTTAAAAAAATGACTAAAAAAAGTAGTTTATCTGATCAACAAACTTTTAAAAATGTAAAAAATAAAGATATTATCCCTTTAGTATGTTAAATTTTAGCTACTCACATTCACTCAAACAATTTGACCCAAGTCTGCAGGCCATTGTTGAAGGTGCTATACAATTGAACTGAATTGATTTAGCACCAGTTAGCACTCGTTTGCTAACATAAAATCTTACCCTGATAAACAACAAATCAAATATCAAGTCCCCAACACAAGTCATTACATTCCTTGATCTTTGAGCTTTATGAGCACTTATCTAATTAGCTTTCATTTGATCCGGTGATGTATCGGAACGGACGTTAAGATTGCAATCAAGATTCTTCCAAGAGGAAACGATGAGGATTGGTCGATGTGGGAGGGTCAAAACAGGATTAGAACATAGCCCAGGAGAACGATATGCCGGACAGATTTTCCTCGGGCAGTATGAGTGCACAAACGGTGCAGGAAGATGTGGTATGGGGCGGAACGTTTTAAGCTGCCTGGAAGGCATTTGTCATTTGACGATTCCCATATTAAGCTGTGATGACATGCAGGCGTTATTAGGCTGACAAATCATGCTGCGCACTTTCTGTTCCTGCTCAGCTTCAGACCTGCAATCAGGTCTCTTACAAATGCTTATTAATGTGTGCTTTAAATAATCTTGATACGCTGAGTACATGTTATTATTCATAGATGATTTTTTTGTACGACAGACCGGCTCATTTTTAGTGTAATGAAGTGTAATTAACATCGGATGTAATATTATGGATGTTATGACAAAATATCGTATCGTGATAAATGAAGAAGTTTCTAATAAACTGCCAGAAAAACAGTATGTTGAACAGAAAAAAAAAGTTTAAGAATGCATTAATGTGTTAAAGTGTAAAAAAAATACAACACTTCTAATCAGAGCCTTAAAAAAACATTAATTACTTTAATATTTGTAAACACTTTTAAAGAAAATTAAAAAGCACAGTATTGAGAGACTTCTGGAAGCAGGAAGTATGCTTGTTTCACTGTTTAGTTCGTGTCCTGTGTTTACCTTTGGCATGACGGCGGTTTGAGTAGATCAAGGCCGTGTAAGCAGCATTGGCAGCATCATTCCTCTTCACCTGAGTGAATCTGACGTTTTGGATGATAGAATCGGTGAAGGACCTTCACACAGGATTAATCAGTAGACCAGATCAGGTTTCCCACGCCGTGGCGGGTTTAGTCATTTGAAAGCTCATTAATGTTTACTCATACCCTGTAGAGTAATGATACAGGCTTTGTTTTGAGAGAACTGTTTGAGTTTCAGCTTCATTTGGATTATTCGGTGTCAGTTTAGTGTCGTGTCATGTCTGAGAAATATTATTAGTAAATAAAGTTTGATGGCAAGAATCGCTCGGTTATTATTCAGAATTGAGTAGTTGAGAGGAGGAAGATGTAACGTTTAAATTGGTTATTACATATGAAATGACTTTTCAATGTACCACTAATAAGATGTACATTTTTTGAAAGGCAGTACATCTTTAACCTAGCTTAACTTATCTACCTTCTTTCCCGTATTGGTTTCATTTATTTATTTATTTATTTATTTATTTATTTATTCATTTATTCATTCATTCATTTTCTACTGCTTATCCGAACTACCTCGGGTCACGGGGAGCCTGAGCCTATCTCAGGCGTCAATGGGCATCAAGGCAGGATACACCCTGGAGTGCCAACCCATCGCAGGGCACACACACACTCATTCACTCACGCAATCACATACTAGGGACAATTTTCCAGAGATGCCAATCAACCTACCATGCATGTCTTTGGACCGGGGGAGGAAACCGGAGTACCCGGAGGAACCCCCGAGGCACGGGGAGAACATGCAAACTCCACACACTCAAGGTGGAGGCGGGAATCGAACCCCAACCCTGGAGGTGTGAGGCGAACGTGCTAACCACTAAGCCACCGTGCCCCATATTTATTTATTTATTTATTTTTATTTTTACATTATTATTATTATTATTTTTTTTTTTTTTTTTTTTTTGCAATTTTATTGTAAGAAAGCATTAATTCAAGATAGGCTATGGTGCTAACAAAGGCTATGAACTTACTGAGTCGAGGTAGTGATGGCTGTGATGCTAACTGAATGAGCTGAGGTAACAGAGACTACGGTGCAAGCTGAATGAGCTGAGATAAAAGCAAAAAGCTATTGCTAACTGAATGATCTGTGGTAACAAAGGCTATCAAGCTAACTGAGGGAAAAAAAAGCGACCAACCTGCTAATTTTATGAGATGAAATAATAGCGCCTTTGAAGCCAACTGAATTAGCTGAGGTAACAAAGGCTATCATGCTAACTGAATGAGCTGAGGTAACAAAGATCTAACAGAATTTCAGAATGAGCTGAAATAACAGAGGCTTTGAGGTAACAAAAGCTATCATGCCAACTGAGGTAAAAAAAAAAAAAAAAAAAAACATCCAACCTGCAAACTTTGAGTTTATGAGCGCCTTTGACACCAACTGAATTAGCTGCGGTAACGAAGGCTATCATGCTAACCGAATGAACTGAGCTAGAAAAAAAATAGGCTTTCATGCTAACTGAATGAGCTGAGGTAACTTTGATGCTAATTGAATAAACTGAGATAGCACTTGCTATCCTGCTAATTAAATGAGTTGATAGAATTTGAAATATGTTTAGAAATTGTAGAATTATCACTTGGATTGGATTTAGGACATAATGCTAGGTGACTTAGCGAGACATATCTTAAAAAAACACTTTACTGATAAAAGTGAAATTATATTCTTTTATGTTTGGATAAATAATATAATCTTAGTAAAGTTCAGTTCAGAGAATTATACCATTTATTTATATGTATAGATTTTGTTGTCATAATATCTGTGAGGGTTTTGATTGTGATGACCGTCTTCCGTTTCTCTGGTAAAAAGTTTTTTTCCTTTTTTTTAGCCTCGCCTGCCCTGTGTACGGATTAAACCCCACAAAAGCCTGTAACTGTATCGTCGGTCAGTCTGCAGTGTGCCAGGGTTCAGAATAAAGAGTCTGTCTCTCAAACTGTTGGCACACTGGCAATGGAGGTCTGACGATTACTGGCGCAGTGTGTGTTAGCGAGTAAGTGACATAAATACTCAGTTTAGGGAACCTGTAGTGTAAAATACTGTCTGTGGGTGAGAGGTGTTAAAAATAATCCCCACATGGAAAATAATCTTATCCATTTTGTTAATAACGCACATTAGGCGTCGTATTAAACACCTTGTCGCTTGGTGCAATATTAACACTGCTGTAAAGCACAAGGGAGCAAATGAGCGCAGCATGCTAACTACTGAAGAGAATAAACACCCTGAGATGCATTTTAATTCCCCAAGCAGAATTAACACTCCAGCAGAATTATAACCGAAATAAGTCCCTGACTTCTTAGAAATGAGGGGAGAATTGGCTAAAAAAAAGGTAATATATAAAAATTAATGCTGGTATTTTTTAAAATAATCTGATTCCCGTTTCTAGAGCATATAAAGACAGAAGGGAAACGCTTTAAAAATTTTATAGTGTAAGAAGATTATAAAGAGAATCCTCAGGAGTGTATAAGATAAAACAGGATTTGTAGAGACTTTTTTTGTGGAGACTCACACCATCTTAAAAAAAATAATAAATTAAATAAATAAATATTTATTTATTTAAAGAAAATGGAAAGGATAGAAAAGAAAAGGAAGAGATAAAAAAAATAAAATGAAATAACCTGTGCAGTCCAGTGAAAAGAATAAAAAGAAATAGAAGAATAATAACAGGAAAGCAAGCAACTGAAAAATAGAAGGATTCAAATAAAATACAAAAAGACGAGAGATGATTTTCAATAGAAATGAAAATATTAGAAACTTAAAAACTAAAAATAAGCAGAAGATTTATTTCTTTTTTTAATCAAAAAGAAAAAAGAGAAGAATATGTACAGGTGCATTTTTTAACTCTTTAAGTAAAGGAAAGTAAATACAAGAAAAAGAAAGGAAAGAAAATGAGGAAATAATCTAAGGAAGAAATAAACAATGGAAAAAATATAAAAAGATAAGCAAAAGAAAAAAAATGATAAATAGAGAGACTCGGGTTGACTTTTCAAGGCTTGTGGTCTGACAGATGTTTAAGATAATATTCTGATCATTTGCATTATAATGTTTCATGCCTTGTTTAGGGACTGAGGGTGGTTTAACCGGACGTCTTGAGGACAGAGGCTTAGGGCCTTTTTACACCTGGTCACTTCATGTGTTGTCTCTGATCCGACAGCTATCTGATTTGTTAAAACTGTTCCATTTACATTAGGCCACATAAACGCGTCTTGGCAAATCGGATATCGATCCGATCTTTCTACTCCCGCCCAAAATGCAAATATAATTTACCTCATTTCCAGGGTAATTGAAATGGAACACATGCGGTTGCTACAAAAAACAGCATTTACTGTTTGCTGCATTTTCGCTGGTGGCAGCAGTGCATTTTAAGACACAACGAGACACCTGGGTGAAAGATCGGAGCCAGCACTGGTGGGAAAACATGTTTCTTTCTGGCGCGATGCACGACTCGCGAGTCACCTGCGAGTGACGTACTTCCGTTTGGGAGGAGTATAGCACTGACGTATGTGGCTTGAACAACCACATGCATTTACACCTGTCCAGTTTCATCTGAAACGCGTCCCAGACCACCTCCTGAAGTGGTTTGAGCGATCGGATTCATATCCGTCTCGAAACCGTTTCGGAGGGCATTTAGACCTGGTCTTTTTACCATCGGATTGCTATCGGCTCACAGATAACGCATGACGTGACCAGGTGTAAAAACCCCCTTAGTGCACGCTTCTGCTTGATCAGTCTTGTGTGTTTGTCTTGAACATATTGGGTAATTTTGCATGGGCCACTTCACCTCCTGACTGCTTGTTTTGAGAAGATGGAGTTTGTTATCTGGAGTCGTTTTATCTGCTGACCTTTAAAGCGCTCTGCATTTTGGGCCAGTGAAGGATCTGTGGGTACGACCCAGTTATAGTGTGTTTTGTTACGCTAGTTGTTCTTTCGATGCTTTCAGTTCATGTTCTTATTTCTAAAGCACAGGATAAATCGGACAAAGGGGCTGAGTTCGAGGGGGAATCATCCACCACAGCGAAAAATAAGCCAACCCATAAAAGAGCTTCACAGGAAATGTTGTGTAAAGCATTTTCCCAGACCGGAAAGATATGACATTTAAGATGACTGAGGTCTGTTTATGTGTCATACAGTAGCAAATATTATTGTGTGATCAAACGCTCCCAGTGTGCGTACTGTACTCGGGTCAGATAAGACGAGTTTATTTTTTCTTTTGGAAAAAAGTGTAGCAGGAAGCGTTTAGTTTAGTTACACTGTCATTTATTTAGTTGCCCAAAAGCTTTAACGTGAGCCATCGCTCTCGTTTTCTGAGCAACGATTACACAAATAACGCTAAAAAAGAGGCCAAACTTGTTCGGTTTGCTATGAGTGGGAATGACACACAAACCGTCTCTTTCCCACAGTGTGATGAAAATGACATAAAAAACAAACTTTAAGAGGTTTGAAAAAAAAAAAGATAAAAAGTTGATTTTTTTGAGAGAGGAAAAAATAATATAAATGTTATGATTTAGAAATTAAAAATGAAGAACAAAAAAGAGAAAATATTACGTATGGGCCACTCTCTATGAGAGTGGGAAAAGAAAAGAAAATTAAAAATAATCAATAAAAAAGAAAGAATAAATCAAGAAACAAAAGGCTTTTTGTTTCTTACTCTTAAAGAGTGCACTTCTACATTCTTACATTATTCTTAATAAAAAAATGTATTTTTTAAAGAAAAAATTCTAAAGAAAAATTTAAAGAAAAATTCTAATCTAAAATTCTAAAAATTCTATCATTTTATTTCTATTCTTCTTTCTTTTCCAAAAAATATCTGCTTTTATATTTTTTCCTCTTCCTTTTATTTTTCTTTTTTTTTCTTTTATTTTATTACTATTTATTTTTCCTTTTAATTATTTTATTACTATTTATTTATTTGTTTATTTATTTACTTTATTTTTTTCTGTTCACAACAACATTTTGATCATCTCTTCCTGCCTTATTTTGGGATTAAAGTTGTTAAACCTGATGACTCGAGAACAGAGCTTTTGCCAAGCCACGTCTATTTCTCACGGTGTGAAACACAAAACGTTTATGTTGACGAGTCAAATCCTGTGTGCAATGATTCATTTATGAGACAAAAAGATAAAAAGGTCTGAGACTTCCAGCTAAACTGTTTTTATTTCAACAACCAAGACTCCCCAACAGTGTTATTACAAGTATTTAACAATACAGTAATTAAAAGTGAGACATGTTTGGGAAAACTGCGTGGTTGTGTAGTAACTGGCTCAAAGACTAAGCAACGGATTTAGCAAACAGCATAATTATTGGCACCCTTAAGGAAAAGCAAAAATAGTTCAGCTTATGTAATTATTATGTAAATAGGGAAAGATTAATCTTAACACACTCAATACATCAATACATAATATCCCATAGCGTATGTGGCTCTTTTCCAGTACCAAAACTAGTTACCACAACGTTTGAAGAACACAGTTAGGGTCAGAATGTCTGTATGGTTTATCTTTCAAAAAAAATTCCCTTTACTGGAATTAAGAGGTCCAAAACTTTGTCAGGCATGACAATGCACCTATGCATAAACCACACTTACAACGCAACTTTATGGTTCATGAAGATATGGTGTGAAGGTTAAGGTTGGTGTAGAAGAACTAGAGTGTCCTGCACAGAGCCCTGACGCTGATTCGACACCAATGAACACCTTTGAGATGAACTGGAACACAGAATGAACCCCAGACCTCCTCATGATCATCAGCATCAGTGTCAAATGTCACCGCCGCTCTAGTAGTTTAATGATAACAAATCCAAACTCTAGTGGAAAGACTTTCCAGAAAAAAGTGTGGACCGGATTATAACAGGAAAGGGGAATAAATCTAGAAGGTTCAACCAGCACATGCTGTATGATAGCTATGATGGTCAGGGGTGCACAAATTTTTAGCCAGATCTGTAACATGTTTGAACCACATATCATATCATTATAATCAACTCTATAATATATGATATTTATTTTATGCAAGTTTGCTGAGGGATGAAAACATAGTGTTGCATTAAAAGCATTTTATTGTTAAGATGTACAAATCTTAACCTCCTGACAGATGCATCCAGGGTTTTGGGGAAAATATTAGTATATACTGTAAGTCACTAAGGAGGTTTCCACACTGCCAGTTTAGTATCTTATGATAAATCAGCACAGTGAAAGTTATGGTGTGAACCATATGGTGTGAAAACTGATGCTACCTGTGTGAGGTGGTGTGAATTCGATTGAACTGGAACCATGCGTGAACACACTTCGTAATCGGGTCCGCACTCGTTCAGGAAATAAAATAACCTGCGTGTTGAGTGTTCAACTCCATGATGACGTCATTAGTTTCCACAGCACATGAGGGGCACGACGTGACAAAACCTAGAACATCAATCGTTCGTGACGAACCATGCGATTTCGCCAGGCTTTATTACCAGTAACCATGACAACAGTTTCATATCGTGACATCTGATTTTAATCATAGTTTTGATGGCACTTGTGAAAGTTTTTTTTAAGCAATATCTTTGAGAACGGAGGAATAATAATTTTTTTTTTTGTTTTTTATGACTCAGACTCAGGGGACACGGTGGCTTAGTGGTTAGCACGTTCGCCTCATACCTCCGGGGTTGGGGGTACGATTCCCGCCTCCGCCTTGTGTGTGAGGAGTTTGCATGTTCTCCCCGTGCCTTGGGGGTTTCCTCCAGGTACTCCGGTTTCCTCCCCCGGTCCAAAGACATGCATGGTAGGTTGATTGGCATCTCTGGAAAAATTGTCCCTAGTGTGTGAGTGCGTGAGTGAATGAGAGTGTGTGTGTGCCCTGTGATGGGTTGGCACTCCATGCAGGGTGTATCCTGCCTTGATGCCCGATGACGCCTGAGATAGGCACAGGCTCCCTGTGACCCGAGGTAGTTCGGATAAGCGGTAGAAGATGAATGAACGAATGAATGAATGAATGAATGTTCAGACTCTGGACAAAGCCTGATAGGAAGTCTACACACCCTTCTGTTCTTCAGTGTTGAGTGTGTGTTCATGTTAAATAACCTGCTTCACGTCATTGGCACGTTAACAGACCTGTTAGAGTCTGCTGATGAAGCATGTCGGACTGCACACGTCCATGGTGCTTGGTCGACCGAAGCTAAATCTGTCCGGATTATTAAGAACAGCGAGGTCCACTTCATTGGCTTCATCTATGCTTTAGTCAGTACTGCAGCTTTGAGTTTCTTGGTTCAACTCAACGCTTGTGTTCTGCATCGAATTATATTCAGGACGTGTAGAGTGTAGATTCATTTGTTATACATTATGTTCTCTTTCTTTACAAATCCGTCTACACATCCGACACCACATCCTAGGAATAAACACAGCCTGTAGAAAGTGTTTCCGTTTGTGGCTTTGTCTCTGTGTGTGTGTGTGTGTGTGTGTGTGTGTGTGACCATGTGCCATGAGGCAGGATGACAAAGGCTTGAAACTCGAGCCTGACAGGCCTAATTAATCTCAGGTTCCTGCACTGCTGAGAGATATGCAAACTGAGGGAGAAACAGAGGGATGGAGATGGAGGGAAAAGAGAGAGAGAGAGAGAGAGAGATCGTGCAGTTATATGAGGGTAAAAAAAGGTTAAATCTAGAGGTATAGCAACCTTCAGGAGACTGTTTGTTCAGATGGGCATGATGTGTGTCGGGGTGAGCAGTAAGTCAGTTTGACACACACAATAAAAGAAAAAATGAAAACCAAAAATATTAGTTTTTTTTATACAGATTTAAATTTCAAAATAAAAAAAATAAAAATAAAATAATAATAGGAAAAATAATAGTCAGGAGTTTTTATGAGAGAGAAAAAGGAGTAGAAAAAATTGTTAAAAAAAGAATTAAAATAATAAAGGAAAAAGAAAAAAATAATATGGAGAAGTACATGCTTTAAGAAGAAAGAGATATAAAATGGAAAAAAATAAAAAGATAAGAGGAATGCAAATGGATTTAAAAGTGGAGAGAACTTAAACAAACAAACAAACAAACAAATAAATAAATAAATTCAAATAGTTAATATTTTATTAAGAATAATTTTAATTTCTGTATATATTATACATTTGCAGTTTGATGTTTGATCATTAATATTTTATTACAATATTTTATTATTATTTTAAAACAAAATATTGGCATAATCAGAACATTGCAAAATAATGTTTTTTTTTTTGTTGTTGTTGTTTGTTTTTTTATTTGATTTTACTGGTAATTTGACCAAATATCATCACTTTTAATAACGCTACCAATACACTAGCTGCTAAAGATTAAAAAAAAAAAATATTTAAAGTAACAGAGTTAAAATAGAAACAGGAACCTCGATATAAAATATCTGATATCTAACGTCAGCCAATTAACTAATTCTAAACTGAAACTAAGTTTACCGGTCTCACAGTTGAATTATATGAGGAAGTCACTTAAAGGTGGGGTCTCCGTTGTTTGAGAAATGCTGCAGAAAACTGAGTCGGGACGACAAAGAAAACAAAAATCAAAACAAATGTGTAGCCAATGAGCAGAAAGGGGCGGAGCTTGTCAGTATGGGCGGAGAGAGTGTTCAGTGCGCATGTGTAACATTAGCAGAAAGCGGTTTTAACATTGACATGGAGGATAAAAACAAAGAAAGAAAGCGAAGAAAGGCTTACGATAAGGCAAGAAGTAGGACGTGTTAATATAGGATCAGCTTTCCAGCGCTGGAGAGAACTGAAGGAGCAGGAAGTTGGCACATATTCACAGATTGGAGTTTCCCGAGTCAATAACTCCTGAGCTAAACGCTGTTACTACACAAATAACACCTCTGTTCTATCGTAGTAATGTAGAGACGCAGCTACAACCGTGTTTTGTGTAGTAACAGTGTTTAGCTCAGGAGTTATTGACTCAGGAAACTCCAATCTGTGAATATGTGACCAACTTTACTTAAGACGCCGAGGCGCTTTTTTCCTTCTCGATAGGTGAGTAACGTTGGTTTTGCTTTGTTACACAGAACTAATATATGCCTTTGTCCTTTGCATGATTATGCTTGTGTGTCATTTTTGCTTGTTTGTTTATCTGCAATCGTATTGTTCTTCCCTTAAGCTATGATAAAGACACATTTCTTTCCATTAGTTGCCTGGGTTACGTATGTATGTGTGGGCGGAGCTATCAATACAGGGGTGGGACCCGTTTGGGTTAGGGGCGTGTTTGTTTTTGTGATTTGGAATGTCAACATTGGCTTTCAAACAACGGACACCCTACCTTTAAGAAGATATTATAATCGCTTGTAAAATCTCTGGTGTTTCTATTTGTGAGAAATAAATTCCTGATGAATTTTGTTTCTGTTTTCTGTTCCAGGCTTCAGCTGAAGCGGTAGCCGTGGAGCAGCATGGCGTCTGATGCAAGCCACGTGTTGGAGGCTGCTTTAGAGCAAATGGACGACATCATCGCAGGTAAAAGCAGACAGCACTGGATACCTCAGTGAAAAAGTGTCTCATAAGTAACCTGCACGAGGACTGGTTTTCAGCAGAGTATCAATAAAGTAATAATAATAATAATAATAATAATAATAATAATAATAATAATAATAATAAGTGTAATAATGAGTAGGTTACTTTGAGCTGTGTTTATTAAAGATTTTCTTTTAAGCTTTAAGGATTTTAAGGAGTAAAGTTAAAGGAAAAAAGTTTCTGGATACCTACTGTAAAAAACTTTACTCTAGGTACTTTCTGTTTGTTCTTAGAAGCTCCTTGTTAGCTAGATTAGCCTTGTAGTAAAAAATAAAAAATAATTAAATTAAAATGAATGAAAATAGTAAAAAATAAAAGATTGTACAAAAATAATTTGGGCTGAATGATTTGCTCTGGGCAGCAAGAATAAGGCTAGAGTTAAAGGGTTGAGAAATCCAGACGGCTTTTAGAGCGTCCTGATTCGAAAAGGTCGTCAAGAAAGATCCGAAAGCGGTGTTGCTTACATCTAATCGCAATGTCGCACTAATTAGACTCCTTCACATTTTTAATGGAAAAAAAAATACAAGATGTACAGAAATAAAATTTCTTATTTAAACAGAATAAAATACTTTAGTTGAGGTTACATGCTAAAGGAAGGAGGTTAATTGGTTGTTGGTTTGTGTGGGGGTTGTGTGGGTGTTTGTGTGTGTGTGTGTGTGTGTCCTCTAGCAAACTCAGCAGCAGTTGTCAGCATGATTGGACTAATAGAGGACGAATGTTTAATGAAGGGAGTTGACAAGTGGGGATCAGAGAGAGAGAGAGAGAAATTACTGTTACTGTACATACAAAGAAGACACTCGAATCAGCATGTTTGTGTGTGTGTGTGTGTGTGTGTGTGTGTGTGTATAAGAGACATTATAACCTAACATAACATAACATAACATAACATAGCATGTTCCCAGGTTCTAGAATTAAAGGTCACCCCCCAGCTGTTGTCATGTCAAAAGCCTGCGTCTGTTTGCTTGTTGTTAAATGTCATAAAGCATGACTGGGGAAGAGCGAACCTGCTGCTAGACACATGACCTACCACAGGAACACAACATGGATGTGTTGTGTATACACTCAGTCCCTCAGGCAGGTTTTTTAGGATAATTACAGACAAAAAGCGTTCGATTTTTCAAAACTTTTTCTCATCTTGGCCCCCCAGTGGATTCAGTGACCCCTGGAAAGTGTTGCACACCAGAGGCTTTTCTTGACCCTACTGCTGCTTCACTCATTAACCTAGACACACTCATTCTTTTAAAGCAACACACAAACACACACAGGATTCTTTTAAGCTCCTAGCAGTGAAGACACACCGACTCTGTAATGGCTTTTCTATGAGAGCCGTAGTCACGTTCAACACGTGAACGAAAGACGGATTTGATCATAGATGATAAAGTTCTTGATGTTTGTCCTTAAAACACATTTTAAGGTCTATGTTCCACCCGTGCGAAATGTTTCGTGTGGAAATAGTCAGAGTTTCTGGGATTTAGAGAAATATTCCTACAATGCTACGTATAATATATAATGTACCTTTAATGGCACTACTTTTCATGTTGGTTATAAATGGCAGTGAAATGATCGTTAACAGATTCATATTTTCAGTATGTATAATATTTTTATGTCATTTTTTACACTCATGAGACAGACCTGGGATACATCTGAGTGTCTGGGGCAATTCTCTATGATTTTGAAATACCACCACCTGCTGGAAGTTGACGGAAATGCAACAATATGACTTTTTTGTGCTTTATTTATGCTTATAATGCAGGTGAAAACAGCATAAAAGTTGTCAAAGCATGTGAAAAGATTGACCAAATTCAGCTAGATGAGTGGTGATATCATATTTTTATATCCTTTCACTGTAGATTATAATTATATATATATAATTATATATAATTTTATATATATAATTATATGACCTCGGAGTTTTATACGATTTTATACAACAGTGCTGTTGAATTCTCAATCCTGATTGGTCAGAACAAAGTAACCTACTCCGAAAGTAGTTCCGGCTGTGAACCAAATCACACCGGTTCAATATCAATGTGCTTGTTTTATAACAACTTATTTATGTGACAGACATATTAACATAAACACAGACAGATGAATGCTTTTCTGCTTGATTTTGTATCAAATTGTTATTTAATAATGAAAAACCTTTAGCTGTTGCTCTAGTGCTCTGTGAGGAGGATCATTATTATTATTATTATTATTATTATTATTATTGCAATATTTCTTTTATTTACTTCATTTAATTTAAAGTGCATTGCAGGGCTGCTCAGTGATGCTTGACAGATCCATCACACATAATAAAAGTGTGTACGAATAAAAAGAATAAGAAAATAATATTATTTTATAATTAATAAATAATAGGGCGGCATGGTGGCTTAGTGGTTAGCACGTCCGCCTCACACCTCCAGGGTCTGGGGTTCGATTCCCACCTCTGCCTTGTGTGTGTGGAGTTTGCATGTTCTCCCCGTGCCTCGGGGGTTTCCTCCGGGTACTTCGGTTTCCTCCCTCGGTCCAAAGACATGCATGGTAGGTTGATTGGCATCTCTGGAAAAATTGTCCGTAGTGTGTGATTGCGTGAGTGAATGAGAGTGTGTGTGTGTGTGTGCCCTGCGATGGGTTGGCACTCCGTCCAGGGTGTATCCTGCCTTGATGCCCGATGACGCCTGAGAGAGGCACAGGCTCCCTGTGACCCGAGGTATGAATGAATGAATGAATAATAAATAATAAACAGATGAGAAAACTGACAGGTGAAGGGCACAGTAAGACACATGCAGGTGAGTCAATAGGTGAGCTGTGTTTTTTTTAAATCACTTTATTAATCACTTTAAATAAAAGTGTTTGACGTTTATATCGATCCGCAGATAATGAATAAATATTGCACTTCTAGCCTTCACATACTGTACACAGTTTAGTGAATTAGCACTGACACGCACTGGTAAAGTACGTGCCGCTTGTTTCCCACAATGCCTTGCTGTTTTCCTGTTTACATTCAGGTAAACTACAGTCTATTCAGTGTAGCTACTGACGCGAGGAGGTCCGAGAGGCCTCGCAGCTCCCTGTGCTTTTGGACCCCGGATTGTCTCTGGCTCTTGTAAAGGGAATGATTGAGTCGTGGTGGCTCTCGCTGATGCATTACTGTGGTTTTATGGCATCCAGATGTTTCAGCACTGCTCTATCAGATCCAGATGGAGGCAGTTGGAGAAGAGGGACATGTTCGGCGATGGGGATGAAACGTGGCCGTGTGGGGTGGAGGGGTGAAGGGTGATACAGCTAAAGTGTTGGTTGTTAGGAATTCTTTCACACGTTAGATCTTCATTGGGCTTGCGTGTAGCATACTGGTATTTTTTAGGTGGACCATCAGACAGACACCCTTATACATAGCGACTTACATTTATCTCATTTATACAACTGAGCAATTGAGGGTTAAGGTTCTTGCTCAGGATCCCTGGTCATTCTCTCTTGATCTCGTTCTCTTATCTCTCAAGGGTTTCTACGAGAACTGAATATTGAGACTTTATTTTCCTCACTGTGAAATTCTTTTTTCACAGACCCCAGTTTGTTACTGTAGGAAACTGGAGCACAGGGTCAATCACCATGCTCAGTGGTCCAACAGTGGCAGCTGGGGCTTAAACCCATGACCTTTTGATTAGTAATCCTGAGCTGAGCCACACCTTTTGTAAGCAACACAGTGTTGTGTGTGAAAATCTCAAGAGAATCTAAAATATTCAAACCAATGATCATGCCATCACATTTCTCCTTGTTCTGGTTTTCTATGTGTGAACGTTCATTAAAACAGTATTCAGCATTATTAAGTCTTTATCTGTCTATCTGTCTCTCTCTCTCTCTAAGGCTCTAAGGTGATGGTGGAGTTCACTAACGGTCTGCCGGATCTGGGTTCTCCAGTCAGCGTGGGTCCGCTGCAGGTGTTACAGTTAGCAGAGGAGCTGCGTTTGGCTCTGGATCTTCAGGGTGGAGAAGGTCGGGACACTCTGCGCTCAGAGCTGCCCTGTTCCACAGCACAGACCCTGCTGGAGTGGTTAGACAAAGGCATGGTGAGTCCGAGTGGCTGACGTGGCCGAGCAGTCTAAGGCGCTTGATTAAGTTTCCAGTCTCTTCAGGGGTTTGGGTTTAAATCCCACTGCTGCCTGGACGGGTTTAGGGAGCAGTGGTGGCTTAAGTGTTTAAGGCTCTGGCTTATTGATTGGGGCCACCGTTGCGCAAGGACCTTAACCCAAGTGCTATATCATAGCTGACCCTGTGCTCTGACCCCAACCTCCAAATTTGGGATATGCAAAGAAAAGTATTTCACTGGGCTGGAATGTACTGTATATGTGACAAATAAATGCTTCTATACTATCTTTCAAGCTTATACACATTAGGCTCAGAAGGAAATATACAGTAGATACACATTCAGCAGCCTCTATTACGGTGGCCGAGAAGTGCAAAACAAATGAACAAATCCAAAAACAAAATAACAAATCCGGAAACACATTAACAAATCCGAAAACACATTAACAAATCCGAAAACACATTAACAAATCCGGAAACACATTAACAAATCCGAAAACAAATGAACAAATCCGAAAACAAATTAACAAATCCGAAAAAAAATTAACAAATCCGAAAACAAATTAATGTTAATGTGTTTTCGGATTTGTTAATTTGTTTTCGGATAAAAGAATGCTTGAATTAAAAAGAGCAGAACAGCATACATCCTGACGCCCTACCCCTGCTTGGTGGTGCACTCTGCTGGGGATAGATCTGCATGGATAGCCCGTGACACATCGGCTTGCTCTGGATAGAACCACTTGTAGACTCACAGTGACCTTGAACCGCCGTTGCTTCGGTCAGCTTTTGAACATTTGAAGATTTACATTTGAAGAAGGAAGGAATTAGTTTTATGTCAGAAATGACGCTGACCTATTAGTTCCTCAGGAACTTTTTTTCTGTCCATTGTCACTCAAATGAGGATGAGGTTCACTTCTGAGTCTGGTTCCTTTTGAAGTTTCTTCCTCATATCATCTCAGGGAGTTTTTCCTCAGCATCGTCACCTCAGGCTTGATCATTAGGGATAAATGTTAGTGATTAATAGTAACATAACTGAAAAATTTATAGTATGTTTCTATGTTTGTGTAAAACCTCTTTGAGACAATTATGTCAATGAATAAATTTGCTGCAAAAATAAACCAGGTGAAAAACTTCAGTCTACAAACATAGTTAGGCGTTTGGCACACATCCAGCATGACTTACATACATCTCGCTTATACAACTGAGCAACGGTAGGATTTGAACGCACAACCTTCTGAGCAGTAACCCAACATCCTAACCACTGAGCTACTGCTTCACAGAGAACAAGACTAGTATTCGTAGACAAAACCGGAAGACGGGATCAAAGTCAAACCCAGAATAGCAGTAACAATGAAAGGCTTAGCACGTCATGAGAATGATCATTTGTGGTCTTGTTGAGTTTGAAGTTTTAAATGCATGGAAGTGTCAGTTCAAAAGATGACACGGTGTACAGGGTAAGCACTGTCAGCTAGCAAGGGGATTTAAAACAATCACAAGGTGGAACACATTGGCATGAGGGAGTGATGAAAAGGAAGTGTGTGCTCAGTGCTCACTTCATACCTGCAAACTAGTCACTTTTCGGCGAAATTCGCCGTTTTTAATCAAAATGTGTCATTTGGGTTCTTTCAGCTGCGTCCGAAACCGCTTACTTCCATCCAATAATTAGGCGAAGTAGTGCTTAGGCGGCGGTTTTTGACGCAGCGTAGTATACCGTCTATCAAGCTGATGCCCCGCGTCTCTACTTCTAATGACTTTTAATGGCGGATGGCAAACCAACTTTTCGTGCATTCACCGCCACCAACTGGACTGGAGTGTGAAGCACTAGTAAGCAGATGACGCCTCACGTCTCAATCGTCCTCGCGTCTTTTGACCAATCAGCATTCAGAAGCAAGATAAGGCAATCACCTATTTCGTCCCTCACTTCAAGCCGCAGAGGACAAACAAAAAGCAATAAAGAGACACATTGATAAACAATGAAAACGGGCACTTGAAAGGCTTGTGGCGGCCAAAAAAAAGAAATAGCAATATTTGTGTTCATCAATTTATTAAGGTTCCAAAGCACTCAAATTGTACAGAGAAAAATTATTTCCAAGAAATTTTGGTAAAAATAGGATTAATAAAAGTGCTTTTTTCACTTGGAGCAAATGTTGTCTTTTCCCTTTATGTTATTGTCAGACTGCTTCATTTTAAGTTCTCATGCATGGTTATGAAATTCCTGCTGTGAATATTTTCACAGAGCACATCATTATTTGTGTTGTGTGTTTGTTACGAAAATCATACATTAACGATTGAAATCGGGGCGTTGAGTTATATATTATGACCACATATACATTACAGCAGAATACTTTTCCTTACATATCTCAACTGAGGAGTCTGGGGTCAGCTATTATACAGGGATACAGAACCCCTGAAGCAGGGAGTGTTAAATTCAGGGTCTCCGATTTTTGAGAAATGCTTCAGAAAACTGAGTCGGGCCGAATAATAAAAAAATCAAAAACAAAATTCAAAACAAACGTGTAGCCAATGAGCAGAAAGGGGTGGGGCTTGTCAATATGGGCGGAGAGAGTGTTCAGTGCGCATGTGTGACATTAGCAGAAAGCGGTTTTAACATTGACATGGAGGATAAAAACAAAGAAAGAAATCGAAGAAAGGCTTACGATAAGGCAAGAAGTAGGACGTGTTAATATACAGTAGGATCAGCTTTCCAGCGCTGGAGAGAACTGAAGGAGCAGGAAGTTCCCACAGATATTCACAGATTGGAGTTTCCTGAGTCAATAACTCCTGAGATAAACACTGTTACTACACAAATAACACCTCTTTTCTATCGTAGTAATGTAGAGACGCAGCTACAACCGTGTTTTGTGTAGTAACAGTGTTTAGCTCAGGAGTTATTGACTCGGGAAACTCCAATCTGTGAATATGTGACCAACTTTACTTAAGACGCCGAGGCGCTTTTTTCCTTCTCGATAGGTGAGTAACGTTGGTTTTGCTTTGTTACACAGAACTAATATATGCCTTTGTCCTTTATATGATTATGCTTGTGTGTCATTTTTGCTTGCTTGTTTATCTGCAATCGTATTGTTCTTCCCTTCAGCTATGATAAAGACACATTTCTTTCCATTATTTGCCTGGGTTACGTATGTATGTGTGGGCGGAGCTATCAATACAGGGGTGGGACCCATTTGGGTTAGGGGTGTGTTTGTTTTGGTGATTTCTAATGTCGACATTGGCTTTCAAAATTCGGAGACCCTGCCTTTAAGGGCCTTGCTCACTCACTCATCTTCTACTGCTTATCCGAACTACCTCGGGTCACGGGGAGCCTGTGCCTATCTCAGGCGTCATCGGGCATCAAGGCAGGATACACCCTGGACGGAGTGCCAACCCATCACAGGGCACACACACACTCTCATTCACTCACACAATCACACACTACGGACAATTTTCCAGAGATGCCAATCAACCTACCATGCATGTCTTTGGACCGGGGGAGGAAACCGGAGTACCCGGAGGAAACCCCCGAGGCACGGGGAGAACATGCAAACTCCACACACACAAGGCGGAGGCGGGAATCGAACCCCCAACCCTGGGGGTGTGAGGCGAATGTGCTAACCACTAAGCCACCGTGCCCCCCGGGCCTTGCCCAACAACCTTTATATACAACAAGCCTTAGCCAACTGAGCCACCACTGCCCCTAAGCATTAAGGAGCAGTTACTGTACGTTAAGATCACACTGGAATGTTTCTACAAATGCAAATAAATAAACAGGACCAGTACCTGCCCCTGTACTAGTATGCATATTGGAATACACTCGATTGTACAAGCGATGTCAGTGTGTCAAGTCTTTACATTATTGTTGTATTTTTTTAGCTGAATCACATACTTTCTGACTCATTTCTATCAACCTGGTGGTTTTTTAGTTGTGCTTCATAACAATGTGAAGACTTCAGCCAGTCTTAAGCTGTGAAAGTAGGATGATGGGTTTGTTTTCCTCTGGATCACAGGCTGTTTTTCAGCTGTGTGTGTGTGCTTGTTTAATCTGGACGTCTTTGAAAGAGTTTGGATGCTCCTCAGAGATTCGGATAGGGGTTGTGCTTAACTTTCCTGCCTCCTTCTTTCTCCGTTTCTCTTCTCCTTACACTTTTTCCCATTCCTCCACTTCTCCGTCAGTCGCCATGATGTTCATGTGTCCTCGCTCAGCACCGTCCCTGAGGATTACTGGGTCTCATGGGTAAGTCCATGGCTGTTATCCTGATTCAGTTTTGCATCGTCCAGAACCGAGGTTCTTCAGCTGGCCGGTTTTGCCGTCTGTTTTTCTACAGTGTCATTTTTCCTTTCTTTTTTAGTAGAAAGAAGGTTTTCTGTGTGTGATTTAGTGCTACTTAGATTTTGAATCCAGTTGGCTGTGTTTATGTTTGTAGACTGGCTGTATGGTGGGCGGAGCTAAGATAATCCAGTGAGTGGAATCAGTAGGCCAATCACAAAGCCACATTTCTGACCAAAAAACAAACCGTATTTACAGATATTTAAATATTACAGATATTTGGGTGGAGCTAGCAGGTGCCGACGCTAGACGATAAAAATAATTTCAAGATGGCCGATGACCCTCCGGAAGACAAGACATCTTACAAGCTTTTTTAAATAAGTTTGTGCTTTTATTGTTCTCCATATCCCACTAAAGCTATTGGAAATAGCTACAGTATATATAAGGAAATCCATAGCAGCACCGAGTTACATGCATTTGATATCAATTGCCATCGGCTTTGGACTAGAGGGCTGCATTGGGATTGGGCTCCCGCGGGACCCGCGGGACCCAACGCAAATCTCGTGGGAGCGGGCGGTTTCACCTTTGCCCCGGGCGGGAGTGGGTGGTCAGAAAATTTAGCAGGAGATCCGCGGGACCCGGAGGGATTTGGCGTGTAGCCTAATAATAAGAATGGAGTCAACACATGACGTTGAGAAGAAGATTAAAGCGGCTGTTTAATTGACGAAAGCAAAGCAAGGCAAGTCAGACATCTGGACACAATTCTCAATTGTCACTGAAAAAAATGGGAAAGAGTTAAACTTCGTAAGTTGCAATAAATGTGCAAAAGTGTTAATTTACAACGGACAAAAATCTGGCACGTCTGGCCTGAGATGACATACTGTACCTGCACAGTTCTCAGTGGTCAAAGCAAGCTCTCATTCTCCAATAAAGCACTTCCTGCTCACGTTAAGCAAGATACTATGGAAAAACGTGTCGCACTTTGCTGTAAAGATATTAGACCGTATGACATTGTTGCCGGGAATGGCTTTGTTGACATAGTTCAGCACTTTGTTAACGTAGCCGCTAAATTTGGTACATTTGATGTGAGAGATGCGCTGCCACATCCAACCACTGTGTCTCGACATACTGTATTGAGGAAAAAGCACAGTTGTTAACAGTTAATCATTTGGTGCGTGTCTGTGTATCATGCAGTACGTTTAAAAAATGAGGTGCCGCTAGTTGTGGTTTTGTTAAAACGGTTAATGTTTTATAATAAAAAACAAATGTTTTTGTCAGGTGTGTTGCTTTGGTTTAGTATTAATTTATCTTATTTAAATGCAATCATGTTTAATTCTGTTATTCTGGACATTAGCCTGAGCTAATAATTAGTCTGATCATTTGTATACAATCAAAATTTTCACAAGCTCTCAAGAAAAAATCCGCGGGAGTGGACACAAACATTGCGGGTGCGGGCGGGAGTGGAACACGCAGCTTGCGGACGCGGGCGGTCCTGGTCAGAAATTCACGGGAGCGGGCGGGTGCGGGTTTATAAAAACAGTCCCGCGCAGGGTTCATCTTTGGACTCATTAGTAAAAAAACGTGGATCTGTGTGAAAAGATACAACCCTTCTAACACAAGAGTACATAGTGCATAGTGCACAGGATGGTGTGTATTTGCCATTTGGGATGCAGCTCTATTTTCAAATGATAGACTCTCTCTCACTCACTCATTTTCTACCGCTTATCCGAACTACCTCAGGTCACGGGGAGCCTGTGCCTATCTCAGGCGTCATCGGGCATCAAGGCAGGATACACCCTGGACGGAGTGCCAACCCATCGCAGGACACACACACACTCTCATTCACTCACGCAATCACACACTACGGACAATTTTCCAGAGATGCCAATTAACCTTCCATGCATGTCTTTGGACCGGGGGAGGAAACCGGAGTACCCGGAGGAGAACATGCAAACTCCACACACACAAGGCGGAGGCGGGAATCGAACCCCCAACCCTGGAGGTGTGAGGCGAACGAGCTAACCACTAAGCCACCGTGCCCCCTCAAATGATAGACTATGTAATAAAATTATAAATGATAAACCTCTAGCTACAGTGTGTAGCAGGTGGAGACACGCTATTACTTTATTGCTCCAGCGCTAAAATGCAAAAGTACAGTATGACACCAAAGCAAGTCTTTTTGTTTTTGGGCTACATCACACCTATTCGTCACTGATTATTTTTAGAAAACGGCATGGACGCCAGTCGTTCATTCCGTACTTGAGTTGATTGATTCAGTTTACTTTCCGTCTAAAGTTAAAAAATGCCGGTGTTTTAAGATTCTGTAAAAAAGCAAAGATGAAAGTTGCCATGTGTAACAATACTGAACTATAATGTCTGAAAGGACATAACACACTGAGATTATAACCTCCTCTTTACTATAATCCCAATCCTAATCTCAACGGAGAGATACGAGTGTTTGAGAGCAGCTCCAGCTGTAAAAGGCAGAGACAACTGTCTCCTTGATGCAAACACCCCGATACACACATGTAGACACTCTCTCTCTCTCTCTCTCTCTCTCTCTCTCTCTCTCTCTCTCTCTCTCTCAGTCACACACACTCACACTGTCCCCTCACCCAACAGGAAATGGCCTGAGCCACAGAGATGAGAGAGGAGAGGAAGACTAGAACAGACTGGCACTCAACCTGCTCTCTCTTCTCTTCTCTTCTCTTCTCTGCTCTGCTCTGCTCTGCTCTGCTCTGCTCTGCTCTTTTCTTCTCTATTATTCCAATCTTATTTTCTTTTCTCTTTTCCATTTTCTTCTCATATTCTCTTCTTTTCTTTTCTTTTCTTTTTTCTATTATTTTATTCTTATTTTCTGTTCTCCAGTCTTCTTTTATCAAATTTTCTTTTCATTTTCTCTTCTCTCCTCTCCTCTCCTCTCCTCTCCTCTCCTCTCCTCTCCTCTTCTCTATTATTCCAATCTTATTTTCTTTTCTCTTTTTCATTTTCCCCTCATATTCTCTTCTCTTCTCCTTTTTTTCTTCTCATATTATTTTCTTTTCTTTTTTCTATTATTTTATTCTATTTTCTGTTCTCTTCTCTTATCAATTTTTCTTCTCTTCTCTTCTCTTCTCTTCTCTTCTCTTCTCTTCTCTTCTCTTCTCTTCTCTTCTCTTCTCTTCTCTAAGGAGGCCCAATTAGGGAGTAGACTGATTAATCCTTTTTTTCCTTAATTGACTCTAATTGCTCTGTGAACAAGTAAGAAATTGCATAAAACTGCCATAGCTTCAGATCCGCTGCTCCAGATTTGACTCCTATCTTAAACCTAGCTGTGGTTTTTAATGGTAGAAGTGTTCGAGGGGCGAAACAAAGCTGTGGATTATTTTCCATGTTTATTTTGTAGGAGAGTTGGTGATAGTGTGGTCTGGGTGTTAAACAAAGGAATGGCTGTAATTTCTGTCTGTCGATGCCGAGATTGCGAGGCGGGGAATCTCCTTCAGGAAACAAGAGCTTCACCATAATCACTTCCAGTCTTTAAAGACAGTGGTGCAATAGAGAATTTTAACAAATGTGTGTGTATAGTATATGTGTGTGTGTCCGTGTGTGTTTTGTCTAAGAATATATCGATTTACTTGTTTTGTTTCATATTTGTGTTGTGATTTTTACTTAATTAGTAACGCCTCGTGATAACGAGGGGAAATCCAGTGCGGTCAGAGCGGGTGAGAGAGAGAGAGAGAGAGAGAGAGAGAGAGAGAGAGAGAGTAAAACTCAGCAAGCGTGAAGTTATAAAGTCTGTTTTTACAGCTGTACAAAAGTGTTAAAGTGTGTTAAAACCATGGACAGTGAGAAACATAATGTGAGTATGGGAGTGGTAGCAGTATTTCGTGACTGGGCTAGCAGCAGATGTGGGGTCTGGGGGGAAGACAGCCGTCGTTGTAGCGTATCGGGAGCTCGAGGCTCCAGAGGCTGGAATGAAGAAGAGGAGGAAGGGAGGAGGAGAAGGAGGAGGAGGAGGAGGAGGGGAGCTTTATAAAGCAGGCAACCGTCAGCACTGTGAAGCCCTATAATGAGCCCTCCGACTCCAGGCTTCTGCTTCTCTCTCTCACACACACATACACTTACATATGCACATACACACAGATAAGCAGACATGGGCCTTCAGCATGGAGCAGGATATTGACTTCTACAAACATTTCTCATGGCTTACAAAGGTAAGAGTTTGATTCTGTATTTTGGTCAGAATAACACATCATTCTCTGTCGTTCTTGTACGACTTCATGCTTCACGAGACGAAGGAACTCCTCAAGAGTGTCACTCCAACTCCAGATCCGGATTAACGCTTTACGCACCAGACTGCTTTCCTGAACCCACAACCAGGCTCCAAACAACTGTGATAAAAGGCAACATCTGAAATCTAATTATAGTTCAGTGTTCAGTGTTATGTGCTGCTCTGTTATGACCTGCAGGCTTGCAGTCATGGGATTATTCAGAAAAATATGAGATGTTCTTCCGTTTCATTTTATACTAACCCTTTTTTTTCTTCAATTTCAATGAAAATGCAATCGTTATCCATAACATACACACTAAGCGATCAAGGTTTTCTTCAGCATTGAATTTTTTTTTTTTGTTGGCTGATTGACATGATTTTTATTTAGCTTCTGCAGGGAGATTTATCTCTCACTTTATCTCGATTTAAAGACAGTGATGCAGCGGCGCTTTAGCCCTGTAGTTCAGTCAATACTATCTCATGTCCTCATCAACTCACGCTCTAATGCATCTTGATCACTCAGATACTTTCTTATTTCCAGCAACTTTAATATATTTAGTTGAACACCGCTAGTAAGAAAATAAGCTCTTGGTTTTTTTTTTTAACAGTAAATCCTAAACGTTATCCTTCACGTTTGTGATAAACGTTCGAAGTTTTCTCGTATTAATCATCACTGCATTGTTGAATGTTGTCCCGTGATGTCAGCATGGCACACGGCCAATAAATTCGGATCGGGATCGCTAAAACATTGTGGAGTTTATATTTAAGATTTGTTGGTGAATATAACTAACAAACGTATGACTTTCTGTTGTAAGTATGACCTGTTTAGCACCTACATTATCACATTTCCAAATCTGATGATATACCATGGTGGTATGACCAAAAGTATGTGCACCCCTGAACCACACCATGCATAAATTTTGCTACAAAGTTTGAAGTTTAAAGACATATGATTGATGGTATTCTTGGTCCATGACTAGATTGTGAACCGATATTGATGTATCCATCGACACAGAGAGCACTTCGCTGTATGGATGGTTAAAGGACATCTGACAATCACTATAAATGTAAAGTGTTAAAGATCCCTATCACTGGAAGAAAGAGGCCCAAATATGTTCCAGGACGACAATGTTCTTGTGCACAAAGCTCCATGAAGACTCGGTTTACCAAGGTTGGTGTGGAAGGACATCAACGGTTAGGATGAACTGAAACAGTGGGATGTGGTAGTCTAGTGGGTAAAGCTGAACTACTGCTTGGAAGGTTGTGAGTTTGTAGTCCTACAGGTAGTTCCTCCAAGCGGATACTGCTGGGCTTCTGAGCAAGGCCCTTAACCTTCAATTGTATAAAATGGAGGTCGCTCTGAATAAGCGCATCTACCAAATGCTGTAAACTGGAAGACCATAAAGGACATTATTTACATTGACATTATTTCCTGTCTAGTGTCATCCAAATGAGGACGAGGTTCCCTTCTGAGTCCGGTTCCTTGCCACCATCACCTCAGGCTTGTCATTACGGATAGATGTTAGAGATAAGTAGTAACTTCATGTTAAACTTTAAAATTTTGATCCTTTGTCGATGCTTCTGTAAAGATGCTTTGAGAAAATGTCCATTGTTAAAAGCTTTATACAGCCCTTAGCATTTTGAAGCTGAATCATATCCTTCGTCAGGTTTTAAGGTTAAACGTGAATTAAACGAATATTGAGACTGGTTCTTCTGCGCCCTATCCCATTCAAAAACCATGGACAGTAATAATAACTAAATAATTGAGAGTTCCACCCTTACCTCCATTAGATTTTACAGCATGGCTGTGCGAATTCAGACACAAAATTACAATAACCAGCAAGAAGGTCTAATAGTTCATAGCTGATGCCAAAATTTTCCTCATAGCTTCAAGACTACACTAAAGAGCAGTATGGCTCAAATGTTTACGCTCTGATTTGTTGATCTGAGGATCAGGATTCAAACCCCATCACTGCCAAGCTGCCACTGTTGGGCCCTTGAGCAAGGCCCCTAGCTGTCACTTTTCCAGAGGTGCTGTAACATGACTGACCTTGTGCTCCATCCCTAACATCCAATGTTAGGATATGGGAAGAAAGAATTCCACTGTGCTGTAATGTATATGTGACACATAAAGGCGTCTTCTAAAGAAGCAGCCCCAGACAGCTATAACTCTATAGCTGACTATACTCAGGGTAAGAGGAAGCAGGAAATGAAAAATTCCACCTCATCATTAGATTATAAGAGCTTGTTTGCGTTTAATAGGAGCCAGCCATCATTTTTGTTTATGTGCGCAGGGAAGGAGGTTAAAACCCCTCTAAAACGCATTTGAATGTGGCATGCAAACGCTGTATGGTTCCTATTTTACGCGCTCAGGTCGCCCGGTCGCACTCGGCCTGCTGTAAACAGTACTGACGGAGTAAATCATCTGGACCGTTGACCTGAGAGAACATTTCCTGTTGAGTCTCCTCCCTAGAGCAGAAACTGGAGTAAGAGCAGTCTGCAAATCTGGTTTATTACACTACAGAGAATGTGTGCTGTTATGAGCATGTTTATACAAACGTAATCTATCAGACAAGACATCTTTAATGCCTGAAGTTTACTTTTTTAGTATTTTTATAGGACGATTTTCCTATACTTTATGAAATGATTCCGTTACGAGACTTAATGTAAAGCAGAGATACTGTTACTACTCAAAAGTGGATTGTTTTCCAATAAAGCGTGTCCTCTTCATAACACAGCATTTTGCCAATAATTATATATTATATATTATCTGTTCAGTAACATGTTTTTTTTTTAAAGTTATCACATGGAGACATACAGTACAAGATCCTGTGAATGAGCTGTTGCTATAGAAACAAAGGTGTTTTAGAACAAGCTCATTGATAAAAAATAATGCAGATCATCTGGCCAATCAGATTTGAGATTTCAGCCACGTCGAAGAAAAAAATAAAACCAGATGCAGTCAAAGTTAAAATTTAGCTTTTGGTCACAATTTTGCCTTCAAACTTTAGGGAAAGTGATTCCAGTTCTGGCCAAACTGGAAAATTCCAGTGTTCAGCTACAGAGAAAAGGTTTTCCATGCATAAACTGTGCGGGAAGTCATAATTACGATGTTAGGTACGTTGTGTTCAAGTCACTTTGGTCCGAAAATCAGCTTCAGAAGTGAGCATTGAGTGTTAACAAATTTGTTGGGTCCTTTAATTCCATTATGAACAGAGATCACAGAAACTCTGAATTTCCCACTCGTAATTACGGGTTTGCGGGGATGTCTGTCTGTGCTCAACTCGTGATTACGATCTTTCTGACATAACTTGAGCACACTAATAGTCAACATCAATACATATTTATGGAATCTTCCATGAATTGGACTTTGTTAAGCACATGGTTTTTCCCAACATTGTTGTTGAATGTGTCGGTTTTTGTGTTTTTGTGGTTCTGAAGAAACAGGAATATAATGGGATCTGGCAGCAGGGTGCACTGTTACACCCACATGAGCACAACACATAGCACCTAAACGTTACATTCATGTGGAAACAATCAGCAAGTGAGGCGATGATGATGACGTCCAGTCACCAGGCTGTAAACCCTGCCCTGTGAGTGGTGTGTAAAGGAGCTGCATGGATATTAATACAGGGAGGGGTTCATTACAACATACACCGTCGGCTCCGTCACGCATTCTTGGACGGTGCCATAATAATAATGTCCTCAACTGAGTTGTTGGGGAAAATTCCAGGGTGATGCTGCATCAATGGAACACACACACACACAATCTTTGTCTGTCTTGGTAGACAATAAACTACATTCTAACTCCAGTTCCTACTTCGTGCAAGCGACAGGAAATGGCTTTTTAGGTCAACATGTCGAAGTATATCTCTTAATCCTTCAGAAATCCCCAGCAAGTATGCACAAATGAATTTATAAAAAAAAAAAAGAAAACATATCCAGGGACAATTTATATCTATGCAGACTTTTTTTGTACTGCACCATGTTTGGTCATTCTAAATACTTAATGAAAGAAAAAAAAAACCTTTTTTTTTTTCTTTTCTCTGCTCCCACGAGCCATTTTGTTCAATTCCCACACTGGTAAGATTTCACTTAAGGTTCCTTAATTTAACATTATTTACAGCATGGCATTTCTGGGCCAAAATAAAATATCCGTTTTGCAGAATTCCTAGTCAACAGGGTTCCCACGCGTCCTGGAAAACATGGAAATCCTGGAAAATTAATGACCAATGTTCCAGTCCTGGAAAACATGGAAAATGAGAGAAAACATAAACTGTCCTGGAAAAAATCTTGTTGTCCTGGAAAATTATTATTTTTAAATGTTCTTGATCATTTAAAGAACAGTTTACAACTGGTCGAAACAATTAACGTTAGTAACAGAAAGCGCTCTGTTCAGGGACGCCGAGTTTTGACGGGTTTTTTGTTATGCTGTTTAATCTCGCTGTGACGGATGACGCTGTCTTGTGTTGGCGGTTTCAGGTGCTAGGAATGGTTTAAGTGCTCGAATGTTTTCAGCAAATGGTGACGGGTAAGCAGGTTATTTTAACCTTGTTAATCTGAATATCATGTGCAAGGGGAATGCACAGCAAACTAAAGCATGCATGACGGCATTGGCCTGAGAAAGGAAAGGGTATTAATATGTGCGGTCTTTTTATTTTAGAAATGTTGAAATTTCATTCACATGACAAATTGTCTTTAAAAGTATAGTTAAGTAATAGCCATAAAGTGTACGTTGTTTTTAAGACTTCTGGAGAGAAAAACATATTACTTTAGGCCATGAATCTGTGAGCCTTGTCTTTTTTTGCTAAATTTGAAATGTCCTGGAAAAGTCCTGGAAAATGATCTCTGAAAAAGAGTGGGAACCCTGGTCAAACATTGAACAACAAATCCAGTCACATGATCTGTCGCATGATCAGCTAACTCGTTACAGTTCCCCAGACTTCCATTAGCACCAATTACGTCCTAATCGCCTGTTCCCAGTTAGCACACATTATACAGTAATAACAAGGACCTCTGCAACACTAATCAAGGAAGGAAGCAAAAAGAAGTGTCTAATTATAACTTCAGATGCGCTATTGAACGATTTAGGAGAAGGACTTTATTATGTATGTAGTACTCTACAGGGTTAAATGGCCCAGCACTTGGACTTAGACCTCTGATTTAGTGAACAGTAACCCAGAGCTTTAACCACTGATTCCTCACTACCCAAGAATCATGTACTCTCACCGCGACTCGACCCTGGGCGGTGGTGGTTAGAGTGCTGAATCAGCCACTAGACCACCAGGGAGGATGAAGCCCGGCGTTTCATTAAGTGCAAATCATTATAGACTAAGAGATCTGCCCAGTCCCAACGCAGCAGATTTTTAAAGCCATTAACTCTCATCGCTAGCTTATTTTTTACTATCTTATCAATGACAACTGGTGTTGGGAAAACTGGCGCCATAAAACACACATTTGGCAAACAAGGAGCTGTTAAATCTGGTCTCTCAGCGAAGGTCTGAGTGCTTCTCTAGTCTTATTACATGCTACAGAAATGGAAAGCTTTTCATTTTTAGTGGAAGAAGCCAGTCCTAAACTCAAAAGTGCTGTAGATCTGTTTTTTTTTTTTTTTAAAGTGTTTTAAATACCTCTCAGGCAAATACAGCTGACATTTCCTATGGGGGATTTTGTAAAATGTTACTTTTGGTCAAGACGGCTGACAGGCCTGAACTCAACAGCATTTATATAGAGATTAAATATCTGCTCTCATGGTGCTAGCTCTGCTAGCTTAGCACTGATAGGCACTGAAGCACTCTAATCTCATATGACAGAAGCAGTATTTGCTGACTTAGTTAATAAGCGTCACAATATGGATGTCACTGATGACACAAAAAGTCGCTAATAAGGCTGAAGATCTGAAGGAAGATTTATTTTCTTCAGAAGTGGATGCAGAGCTAAGCTCAAATCAGTTCCCTTTAACTGGATGTAAGACACACATATATATAGGTATGGCCCATATATAAATGGCCCATACGTGTGACATCTACACCTGCAGAAGTATTAATATTTTGATACTAGAACACTAGAAGTTTACAAACAGTGATGGTTTATCAATGTGGCAGCACCCACAGAAATTTCTGGTTAGCATTCAGTGCTAAATGTAAATCTGGTGTGATTCTAGTCACAGTGAGCATTTTCCTTCTAATTCATTTACACATCTGAGGGAAATGTGGACCTTTTTGACTTTTTCCACTCATTTACACAATCATTACACCTTTAGATTATCTGTATGAAAGACTTGACAAGTAGTGCTAGCTTGCTAAACGTCTGCATACTGTACACTTGCTGCATCCCAATTTGTTTATAATCCTAAATTATACTTGAGATTAGAATCAGTGTGTCCCAAATCGTAGTAGGTTAAAACGAGGGTCCCAAAGGTACACAATGGTCTACTATCTGAATTAGATTTGGGAAAGTGTTTTGGGAAAATCCATGCACACCTTTTCTAATGTAATCCAAAACTCTTAGCGTGATGAAGGATGAGTGTTGTGATGGTTTGCTTCAACGGATTCATCTTATAAATATGGCAGAAATGTGGAAAGATTAATAAAGGGGATGAGAAAGGGAAATTACAGGATATAGATTGAATGATATAAGGAATAATGAATGAGAAAGGCGATGCAATGAGGACTTCACGTTACTAAGCAACAACGCTCTCTTCCGATACGTGCTAGTGTTAGCATTTTTTGCTACACACTCAAACGTGCATAGCATGTAGGTGAAGACTTTGAAAATTTTTGAAAATGTTCTTCTATGTTATGCTATTGAGCTAGTTTTACGTTTATATTGAAGAATCCCACACTGTAATTCAGACCTTTTTAAGTTTCTTATAACGTCTTTTGTCTGCCTTCACTTGAACTGAGTCTTTTCATGTACTGTTTGGCATCATGCCTTTGATTCTCAGCCATTTATCTGGAACTGGCTGGTTCATTCACCTCAGCTTTTCCCTGTGTGTGTGTGTGTGTGTGTGTGTGTGTGTGCGTGTGCGTGTGCGTGTGTGTCGCAGGTTAACCGCCAGCCTTGTTTGAACAATGAGACATATCAAGAGCGCTTGGAGAGATTAGAGGGGGACAAAGAGTCTCTGGTTCTACAGGTAAGTCGCTCCTCCCCACTCAACACGGGATCTTCACCTTCACACAATAGAGTCTGTCAGGCTGAGAGCTGAGATGTTATCCAACTTTCAGAAGGCAAATATACTTTATAAAAGATATACTTTAGATGTCATTTGCCAGTTTGATTGCTCAGAGAATGTTAGCGCGTATTCTTTTAGTCACAAAATGAAATGACGTTGAAATGAGGCTCACAAAAAGATCCTCATAAGCATCAGTAGTCTTCAGAGGGCTGGACAAATTAATGGCGCTCATGAGCCCTAATTACGTAATTAAACGTCATTTCACTTTAATTCTATTGAGTCTTTACTTACTGATGTATTCAAATAACTGAAGATAATACTGATCTCTTGGCTGTTTAAAAAAATAATATAGACAAAGGCAAAGGCGTGTTTATAGTCACGTTTAATGTCATGGAACATTTGTGAAACAACATAAAGTTAAAGCAGATATAAAGAAGCGTTTCTTCACTTTCACTCAAAGATAATCGGATGAAAAACTTCAGCTTGTTACCAAGAAAGTACACAACCTTTCTATCCGTTACTGTAATGACGAAAGGTCTTGGTGGTGGTGGTGTTGTTGTTGTTGTTGTTGCTGCAAGTACACACAGCTTGGAACGGTGATTTGGAATAAGTGTCTAAAGGTTATTTTAGATGCTCAGAAACATCTAAGAGTCACTTATACATGCACGTGTACGTAAGCCATCTAATCCAAAGTATCAGATCTAGTTTAATCAAAATATCAGAATTAAGCAAAAATACAAGAGTATTTAGTTTCTAGTGTCTGTTTACTACAAACTAAACAGCTTGGGTTAGTTAATAGGCGTTTTTTTATTTACCAGATGGAGATTAACTCTTGACCGTGGTTTAATTCTCTGGCAAGTTTAACTAGACACAATCTTTTGTTTGACCTCACAAAGACCTTTCAGTCATTGTGGTGGACAAAAAAGTGGTAGGTGTGTGTGTGTGTGTGTGTGTGGAAACCTGCTTTTCTATGTTACACACACACACACACAGTGCCTGCAGTCACGCTTCTGCCACATTCCTCAAGCTTCTGCAGGACCCTTTGGATGATTGGTGGAAAGTTTTGTGCTACGCACCACCTCAAAACCCTATTGGCTCTTACCTCTCTTTCACTTCCTCCTTTCACCTGTCTGGCAGCAGGTGGGCCGGCTTTTTGGCAAGACGAAACAACAAGCTGAACAAACTCAGCACTGCTATACAGCCATTGGAAAGTTGCCGTTGGTTTAACACGAGATTGCTAACGCACTTTCGTTTCTGCTTTCAAGTTTGCTCAAGTGGTCTGTTAAAGTGTAAGAACATAGCGTGAAACCACTAGGGAAAGAATTTCGGGTTAAACAAACGTGACTTGCGTTGCAAGAGAAGAGTTCTGGGAATGACAGGGAAAAGAGAAAAGAGAGGCTGAATGAGTGATCAACAGTGTGTGAAACCAGGTGAGTTTCTGTCTAAGGGTGAAAATAGCCGAGCCATGATTTGCTAAGTGAGCATTTGTGTGTGTGTGTGTGTGTGTGTGTGTGTGTGTTTGTGTGTGTGTGTGTGTGTGTTTGTGTGTTTGTGTGTGTGTGTGTGTGTGTTTGTGTGTGTGTGTGTGTGTGTGTGTGTTTGTGTGTGTTTGTGTGTGTGTGTTTGTGTGTTTGTGTGTGTGTTTGTGTGTGTGTGTGTGTGGAAAGGGTATTGTTTGGGTGGAGTAGTGTGTGGATTTAGGTGTGAGGAAGCCTCTATGGTGTGTAGGAGTGAAACCTATTGCATTCAAACGTGAAAAAGTATTTAGCTTCGGAGTTTCTATTATATTAGTAAAAATTTGATAAATGCGTTTTTTTAATGACGATCATTTTCAACAACATTGAGGACACGTCAGAGTGGTGAGTGATGAGATGTGAACTGAGAATCATTGCCACCTCAAAAGTTCCTGCTAATGCGGTTTGTTCCTTCCATGACACCACAGTAACCTGAGAGTGATTATGATTTTTATTATTAATAATTAATGTCATATTTATTTATTGACATACAGTTCTGTAATATAATGATATTATAGTAATAGTATAGTAATTGTAGATTATTAGTAAAGTGATAATAGCATAGTTTGGTAGTATAGTGATAGTATAGTGTGATATTATAGTATAGTACAGCTCAGTGGTTAAGCCGTTGGACTACTGATCGGAAGGTCATGGGTTCAAACCCCAGGTCCACCAAGCTGCCACTGCTGGGCCCCTGAGCAAGGCCCTTAACCCTCAATTGCTCAGTTGTATAAATTGAAATAAAAAAATGTAAATGCAGTAGATTAATAGTACATTATAGTATAGTGTGATATTATTGCATAGAAATAGTAGATTAATTGTATAGTAATAGTATAGTGTGATAGTATAGTATAGAAACGGTATAGTGTGATAGTAAAGCACTGTTACACTGGAGACTCCTTACATTTACATAACTGTTACTTCACCTTCAATTCACTTGCTGGTGGAAACACCGGTGCCAGGGTAAGTGTTGATTAGCTGAAAAATGTAAGACATGTGTTTGAGTAGGAACATGTGGAAAGTTGGATCTTAATTATTATTATTTTTTTTCTTTGAATATTTAATTCCAACAGAGAAATCTGACCGTGTTGATATACGTGATTCAGTTCTCATGTTAACGCGTGTGTGTTAATGTACTGTATGTGTATAGGTGAGTGTTCTGACGGAGCAAGTGGAGGCTCAGGGAGAGAAGATCAGAGATCTGGAAGCTTCTCTGGAGGAACATCACTACAAACTTATCTCCACTGAGGAAATGCTCCAGCAGGTAGGAGCACGCTAACAGCTTCTCAGACAGATCTGTTCATCTGTACACCTGTGTACATAAAGCCATAGTACGACCTTCTCTTGATTCCAAATGTAGTCGGTCAGCCAGGACAGGTTTGGTGTGTGACATCATCGCCACACATTCACTTCAGAAGATACACACAATAGATAGTGTGTCTGAGTATGTGGATATCAGACCATCAAACCCATATGGGGTTCTGTTATGCCCCTTTTCCACCGAGGCAGTTTGAGTGCTGGTTCGGAGCCTAATTTAGAACCAGTTCTTTCTTTTTCGACAGCCAAAGCACCGGCTCTGAACCAGGAAAAGTGGTTCTTAAGTAGCACCAAAACGTTGCTGGTTTAGACTTAAGAATCGCTTACATCAGGGGCTGTGGGCGGGGCTGTGGGCGGGGCTACTGTTAGCGCATTTGATAATGTACCTTAAGTATACTAATGTTTAATACACTTTTACTTTACCGCAATATGATACATTATCAGCACACATGATAGTAGGTAGCTACATGCTAAGGCTAACTTTTTTCTGTGTTAATGATAAAATAACGTTATGTACTTTCTCGATTACAACCTCCGTTTATACAGATTACATGGAGCTGCACGTACACGTTGGATTCGCCACGTTTGGGTGTTAATGTAGGTTCACAAAGCCATGAGCATTAACAGTAAAGCAACATCCACTATTGTTGATGTGTTTGTGTTTGACGCTGCTGCGCTAACGTTGCTGGCACACGTGACACGTATACAGTGACATCAGACTCGGCTCTATAGCCAGTGGAAAGACAAACCGGTTCTTAGAAGGTTCGCCAGTGGAACCAACTTTGAACCAGCACCAGTGCTAGCTCTGAACCAGCACCTGGTTCTTTTTGGTGGAAAAGGGGCATAAGTGTTACAGTTTCCTTTCAGTGGATCTCATAGGCCCAAACCCTGTTCCAGCATGACATTGCACCTATTCACAAAGCACTGAGCTCCATGAAGACACGATGTGATGCTTATGGTTGGAGTAGAAGATCTCGATTGTCATGCACAGAGCCCTGTCTCTGACTCAACCCTCACTGAACACCTTTGGGATGAACTGGAACTGGAGTCTCATCAACATCCTGAACATCTGAGTCTGATCTCACTAATGCTCTTGTAGCTGAATGAAATCCCCACAAATCCCAACAGACACGCTCCAACAAGTAGCGGAAAGTCTTCGCAGATACTAACAGGAAATGGAGAAGAAATCTGGGTTAAATCTGTTCAACAATCACACATGATGAGTGTGATGCTCTGGTGTCCACAAACATTTGGCCCTGTAGTGTCTCTATATAAGATGTCACTCTCTTCATCACGTCATTAATACTTAAATTTCTATATGAACTCCAGATTGACAAAATGTTTAATGATTAATGTTTACAGCTCTGTGCTTTGTCATCCTTCTATTCGTGTGGTTTATACTTTGATCAGTCTAGTGTACTTTGATCACTTTAGTGTCTCTATTTTTCTCTTAAAAGGAAATTTTATTCACAGATTGACAGTTTTGTTCAGAGCCTGTAGTAACTATTGTTACTTACTCACTCACTCACTCATTTTCTACCGCTTATCCGAACTACCTCGGGTCACGGGGAGCCTGTGCCTATCTCAGGCGTCATCAGGCATCAAGGCAGGATACACCCTGGACGGAGTGCCAACCCATCGCAGGACACACACACACTCTCTCATTCACTCACGCAATCACACACTATGGACAATTTTCCAGAGATGCCAATGAACCTACCATGCATGTCTTTGGACCGGGGGAGGAAACCGGAGTACCCGGAGGAAACCCCCGAGGCACGGGGAGAACATGCAAACTCCACACAGACAAGGCGGAGGCGGGAATCGAACCCCCAACCCTGGAGGTGTGAGGCGAACTTGCTAACCTCTAAACCACCGTGCCCCCCACTATTGTTACTTTCCAGTCAAATAAAATAAAAACAATGTACTGAGTTAATATCAAAATATTAGAAATATCCAATCTGTATCCTGGAAATGCCACATGTTTATCATCTGCACACTGTACAAGTTTTTTTTTCAGACACACATATGCACACACACAAACACACCTACACACACATACACACACACACTATGAGAATCAGATATAGATGGAATGTCAGAATTCAGTGGAGAAGTGCAGGAGAGACAGATAAAGAGAGATGGACAGATAAATAGTGCGTCCTTCTGGCTTCCTCTGCTTGCCTGGACAAGTTTGAGTGCTCCAGTGTTCCTCTTCCACCTGAGAGTCAATTCAGTTCATGTACTTTAGATATAAATGTATGTCGATTAGATCGACTTGATTTCAGTACAAATGTTTATAAAATGGTAGAAACACCAGAGAGCCACTTTTCATCTGGTCAAGTGGTCTCTGGCCAAGTTCCTTCCAAATACTGTAATGAAGGTCATAAATAATATCATAAAATATATCGTAAATAACATCACAGTGAGCTTTTCTGGATATTTTATTGGCAGTAATGTTATAAAGCTCATGGCCTTGAATTTTACAGTACAAATCCTAAGAAAGACTAGTGTTTTTACTCCTTACAAAAAAGGAGCTTAGCTCAGGAACACAAACGTAACTAGTTTGATAACAGCAAAGTACTCAGTACCACTACTGGACGTTTTGTAACTCCATTGCACAATTTTTATCTTTAACTGAAGGTCCCAATGGTTTAAAGGTCACTGCACCTTTAAACATTACGCACGGCCACTTTAAACATCGCAGACATTACCTTTGATCATTACAGACTGCACGTTCCCCGTGACCCGAGGTAGTTCGGATAAGCGGTAGAAAATGAGTGAGAGAGTGAGTGAGTGAGACTGCACATTTATTCATTACAGACTGCACCTTTAAACATTACACACTGATTCTTTAAATATCACAGACATTACCTTTAATTATTATACACTGCACCTTTAAACATTACTCTCTTTCCCTTTAAACATTGCAGACGTCACCTTTAAAAAGTAAAGACCGCGACCTTAAACGTTACACACTACAACTTTAAACTGTTCTGACCGCACCTTTAAACAGTACTGACTGCACCTTTAAACATTACACACTGCCCCTTTAAACATCACAGACATCAACTTTAATCATTACACACTGCTCCTTTAAACATTACACACTGCCCCTTTAAACATCACAGACATCACCTTTAATCATTACAGACTGCACCTTTAAACATTACACACTGACCCTTTAAACATCACAGACATTGCCTTTAATCATCAAAAGCAATCAAAAGTACAGACTGCACCAATGTTCATTACACACTGCATCTTTAAACATTGCAGACTTCACCTTTAATCATTACACACTGTAACTTTAAACAGTACCGTAACTGACATTCAGCTGTGTTCGGTTTCCTACATTGCACTTACTCTGTGCCGATTATGAGGAATTTGTACAGTATAATTGTCTCTTAAGCAGCGAGTCATAAATCTGTTGGACCAAGCCCTGCGTTTAAGGCTTATCATATGGGATGGAACGTCTGTGTGTTTATACAGCCACTGGACGTGTTCTGTTCGAGCCGATAAGCCCGGTCACGATTCACCTCCTCATAAGCTCAAAGCTGTTTTTGTTGTTGCCCTTTGAAGCAACAGCCGTTTCCGATCGCAGACGTGTGTCCTAATGAATCCCTTGTGCTCTATGCTAGACCTCTGTAATGATGCTCATGTTTAGATTAGATGGTGGATTTAGACTCGGTGGAACTTGATCTGTGGTTGTAGACAGTTTTACCTTTAAATTTATTATCGAGGTTTTTTAATAGTTTCAGTTTTCTATCAAACCCTTTAACTTGCCTATTGTTCTTTACCGGAGTACAGGGTGGGTTTTACAATATGTGTATACAGTATACATCCGGTCAAGGCTTGATATTTGATATTTTTGATTTATTCCTCCTTACTAAGTGCTTTATTCTGTTAAGGGATTAATGGCTCTGAACACTGGGTATGAGACAGTCCATTTCAGGCCATTTAGATTATCCGGTCCACTTACCAGCATGTTTTTCTGAGGTGGGGAAAAAAAAACGAAGAACCCAAGGGAAGCCCTCAGGGACCGCGTGAAATAAGGGAAAAGTCACACAGAGAGTGTAACAAGCTCAGGATTGAACCTGAAACACTTTTTTTGGGTTGTTTTTTTCTCCCAACCCTTTAAATTCAAGTTATTTACTGTAGTTTGAAACACTACATACATAACAGTATGAAACACTGAAAATGTAAACATTATATCCTGTAGCTTTAAACATTACAGACAGCATCTTTAAACATTACAGACAGCACCTTTAAACATTACTGACTGAACTTTAAATAAAACAGACTGCACTTTTAAACATCATAGAATTCAAATTCAAGTTTATTTGTGTGGCGTTTTTTTTACAATTGACATCGTCTCAAAGCAGCTTTACAGAACAAAAACATAAAACAAAAAGATTAATATAAAGATTAATATAATACAAAAATTCAAGATTAATATTAGATATATTTAAATGTATTTGTATTTATCCCCAATGAGCAAGTCCGAGGTGACTAAGGCAAGGAAAAATTCAATTCAATGTCTGAGCCCTGAACACTATCAGGGAGACTAATCCAAAGTTTGGGAGCTGAATTCAAAAACGCTCTACAGCTTTTAGTAGATTTTGATATTCTGGGAACTACCAGAAGTCCTGAGTTTTGTGATCTCGGAGAGCGTGAAGGGTTGTAACGTGTTAGAAGACTAGTTAGACAGCAGTAGACTAGCAGCAGTTTGTAATCAATTCTATACTTAACAGGTAGCCAGTGTAGAGATGATAAAATTGTGGTTATATGGTCATACTTTCTTGTTCTGGTTAGAACTCTGGCAGCTGCATTTTGGACCAAACTGTAGCCTATTTATTAAAGATGCAGAACAACCAGCTAGTAATGCATTACAATAGTCAAGTCTGGAGGTCATGAATGCATCAACTAGCTTCTCAGCATCAGATACAGACAGGATGTTTCTCAGCTTCTCAGGAAGTCCTCACTACTGAACTGTGATGGAATAGTGTGTTCAGATCTCTGGTTTTTGTTAATCTAGCCACTGTGCTAAATAAGAACCTGGGATTGTTCTGGTTATTTTCTATGAGTTTGCTCAGGTGCTCAGCCCTAGCAGCTTTTAGAGCTTGTCTATAGTTGGACATACTGTACTGTCCTTAAACGCAATTATAAAAACCTCTAATTTAGTTTTTCTCCTCTTTACCTCGAGGTTACGGGTTTCTCTCTCGAGGGTGTGAATATGACTATTATACCACAGTGCAGGTGTTTTGTCTCTAAACTTCTTTTATCGGATGGGGGCAACAGTGTCTAATGTGCTAGTGAATATAGCGCCTATGCTGTTAGTCATTACATCTAGATCGTTTGCGTTTAAGTCTATAGTAAGGAGTTGAGACAGATCAGGCAGGTTATTTGTGAATCTGTCTTTAGTGGTCGGAATAATAGTTCTACAGAGTCGATAACGTGGTGAGACACAGTTAGTCTATTCTACAGGTAATGTGTACAGTATGAGATAATGGCCTGTGATGTCCTTACTTAGGTATTATATCTATATCCGTGTCATCTATTCTGTGTGAAATTTATGAAATTTAGCATATGATGATAGACTAAAACTTGAAATGTTATGCACTTCAGCTTTAATCATTGCATACTGCACCTTTATGTATTACAGACTGCACCATTAAACAGTACAGACTGCGATTTTTAACACTGCAGACTGCATCTTTAAACATTACATGCTGCACCTTTAAACAGTACTGACTGCATTTTTAAACATTATACACTACCTCTTTAAACAGTATTGACTGCACCTTTTAATTATTATATGCTGAATTTTTAAACAGTACTGAATGCACCTTTAATTATTACACACTGCACCTTTAAGTAGTACTGACTGCATCTTTATACATTACACACTGCAGCTTTAATCATCACACACTGCAGCTTTAATCATCACACACTGCACCTTTAATGATTACACACTGCACCTTTAAACAGTACTGACTGCATCTTTATACGTTACACACTGCAGCTTTAATCAGCACACACTGCAGCTTTAAATATTACACTCAGCCACTTTAACAAGTACACACTGCACCTTTAATTATTACACACTGCACCTTTTAAACAGTACTGACTGCACCTTTAATCATTACACTCAACACCTGTAATCAGTACACGGAGCACCTTTAAACATCAGAGACAACACGTCCAAACGTTACAGACTGCCGGTTTAAGTTTAAGTTCAAGTTATTTTGAGTAACTGAACAAGCAGAAAGCAGAAGTGTCTTTTTCTTTGGAACTGGAATCAGCAGTGATTCATTTCATGTGAAATGAAAACCGGAGACTGAGCGTTTTCTCATGTGACTCACTTTCGAGCAACGATCTTTATACAGTATGATTTTTATCCCTGTATTACTGTGTGTGTTTGTATGTGTGTGTGTGAGAGAGAGAAAGAGAACGCACACAATCACCCAGATCCTAATCCACCCAGTGTCTCGGGTCAAACTCACTAATCAGACTCTGTTTTAGTGTCAAAGTTAAAACGACAATAAAAAGCTCATACATCAGCTTTCTCGTTCTCCTCTGAGGAGAATCATGGGACATTAAGTCTGTTCACAGCTGAGACTTCGCTCTGGAGTCCTGGGGATCTGCTGAAATTAGCTGTTAGACGGAGGAATGCAGAGAAACACACATTAGGGGGGTACAGAGGAAGTAAAAATAGCGTCGGTTCAGTGTGTATATTTAGCGGCGCTTGGCAGAGGCCCAGGATTTGATCTTGGGAAACTTGCTTGTAGAGCAACAGAATGTCACGTTGTGTCGCCTTGATCATGTGTGTGTAGATATCATGTGTGTTTGTGTGTGTGTGTGTGTGTGTATGTGTGTGTAGGAGCTACTGAACCGCACCTCATTGGAGACTCAGAAGCTGGATTTGATGGATGAGGTTTCGTATCTGAAGCTGAAGCTGGTCAGTATGGAGGAGGATCACAACCACACGGATAAAGACGACAAGCAGCACAAAGCTGAGGTACTGTCAGATCTGTCCATCACTCCATCTCTCTGTGACCGTCTATCACTCCATCTCTCTCTTTCTCTCTCGCCGCTCTATCTTAGCTCTATCCTTCTGTTCAGTCTTGCACTGTCTGTACTGGTGTATTACTGTACTTATATCGGTTTATTTCTCTGCCCCTCTCTTTATATCGCTCTGTCTGTTTCTACTCTTCTTTCATTTTATCTATCTATCTATCTATCTATCTATCTATCTATCTATCTATCTATCTATCTATCTATCTATCTATCTATCAGTCATTATACGTCTACCATCACTCTGTCATCTACATTTTATCCCCTCATCTTTCTATTGGTTTATCAGTTTAGTTTATTGATCTTCTTGTAAACTTTTTATATCACTCTATCATGTTATCAGTTTTTCCTTGTCTTACTCTAACGCTTTGTCAATTTCTCTCTCTATCACTTTATCCTTGTACTATTCTCTCACTCTATCTATCATTTTATTTTCTACCTGCTATATCACTTTATCAGTTTATCCATCTATCACTCTGTAAATGTATCATTTTATTCCCCTCTCTATCTCTCTATCGTTGTATCAGTTTATCCACCTAGTGCTCTTTAACAATCTATAAGTTTTTCGCTCTGTCACTTTATCACTTTGTCTCTCTATCACTATCACTATATTAGTTTTTCACTCTCAATTATAATTTTATCTTTTTATTCTTCCTTAACTCTGTCCTTCTTTCCATCCACCGCTCTGTCACTTTACACCTAAGCTACGCTGTCACATTATCAGTTCGTCCGTCTTCCACTCACTTTCCGTTCTATCACTTCGTCCCTCCTTCACACTATCAATGTATCCATGATTACTTTCAGTTTATCCATGGACTTCTCCATCACTCTTAGTTTATCCCAGTTCTATTCTATCACTTTTTTCAGTTTATCTATTTACCGCTCATTTCCTCTCTATCACTTGTTTTTTTAGTTTATCCTCCTCATTTGGATGACTGTGGCTTTTAAGTGCGTTGGTGGTTTTCTGTATGGTTTGAATCCCCCCCCACCTCTCTCTCTCTCTCTCTTTCTCTCTCTCTCTTTCTCTCTTTCTTCCCCCTCTCTCTCTCTCACACCCTCTCTCTGTCTCTCTCTGTCTCTCTTTCTTCTCCCTCTCTCTCTCTCTCTCTCTCACCCTCTCTCTCTCCCTCTCTCTCTCTCTCTCTCTCTCTCTCTCTCTCTCTCTCTCTCTCTCTCTTTCTTCCCCCTATCTCTCTCTCTCACCCTCTCTCACCCTCTCTCTGTCTCTCTCTCTCTCTTTCTCTCTTTCTCTCTTTCTCTCTCTCTCTTTCCCCCTCTCTCTCTCACCCTCTCTCTGTCTCTCTCACCTTCTCTCACCCTTTCTCTGTCTCTCTCACCCTCTCTCTCTCTCTCTCTCTCTCTCTCTCTCTCTTTCTTCCCCCATCTCTCTCTCTCTCACCCTCTCTCACCCTCTCTCTGTCTTTCTCTCTCTCTTTCTCTCTCTTTCTCTCTCTCTTTCTCTCTCTCACCCTCTCTCTGTCTCTCTCACCTTCTCTCACCCTCTCTCTGTCTCTCTGTCTCTCTCTCTCTCACCCTCTCTCTGTCTCTCTCTCTCTCTCTGTTGCTCTCTCTCTCACTCTGTCGCTCTCTGTCTCTCTCTCTCTCACCCTCTCTCTGTCTCTCTCTCTCTCTCTGTTGCTCGCTCTCTCTCTCTCTCTCTCTCTCTCTCTCTCTCTCTCTCTCTCTCTCTCTCTCTCTCTCTCTCTCTCTCTCTGCTGCTCTCTCTCTATCTGTCCATTTAAGGCATGTCTGGTATGTCTCAGCACCAGCTGTGTTTATCACCCATAGTTCTACACGGCTCTGTCGGTGAGTTTAAAGACGACTCAGAGACTCTGTGATTGTAGCTCAGACTGAAAATATAAATTCACTGCACGCCTGCATTCGCACGTCAATCACGTGAGCAGTTGTATCCTGTAGCCTTGCTCGCGTTGAGGAATGTGATCCAGGGTTCAGTCGCTAATTGAAATGTGACCTGTCTGAAGAGACAGCTCAGGCTTGGAGCGTTGGGATTCGAGGATTCCACATTCCTGTCTTTCCTCTGCTGAGTAGAGCTGACAGACAGATGAAAAGTGCTCCATAAACCTCCTAACAGACACCTGTCTCACACTCAGCTGTCCCGTAAACCTGCGGCGTCTTGTGCTTGGTGCTGAGCTCCAGTCTGTACACCACCTAATAAACCAGGAAAAATACACTCGCTAAATACATGCTAAAGCTTACAGCTGAATAACCTGCACCCCCATAATCATTGCTCGGACGTCTGATGCTGTTTCCTGTCCACTTCACAAGCAGGTCATTTCAGTTCCAGCTAATCAAAATTGAATCCGATTCCATTTTTAAATATAAAAATAAATCTTAATAACGAGTGAGAATGCCAACATAGCATAGCTCCTGATTTTTTTATTTTAATTGAGTAGAAATTTAGGTTAAAAAATAGTTACAAAATCATAAAATAACCTTCTACCGCTTATCCGAACTACCTCGGGTCACAGGGAGCCTGTGTCTATCTCTGGCGTCATCGGGCATCAAGGCAGGATACACCCTGGACGGAGTGCCAACCCATCGCAGGGCACACACACACACTCTCATTCACTCACGCAATCACACACTACGGACAGTTTTCCAGAGATGCCAATCAACCTACCATGCATGTCTTTGGACCAGGGGAGGAAACCGGAGTACCCGGAGGAAACCCCCGAGGCACGGGGAGAACATGCAAACTCCACACACACAAGGCGGAGGCGGGAATCGAACCCCCAACCCTGGAGGTGTGAGGCAAACGTGCTAACCACTAAGCCACCGTGCCCCCATATTGTAACATATAATT
>NC_083472.1:3655000-3657500 GCF_030014155.1 Tachysurus vachellii | reverse complement strand
CAATATCCGAGTTCTCCACAGTAGTATAAATACGCGTGTGAGACCAGATCTTTTTTTTTTTTTATACAGTACATTTCATAGTTGGATCTAAAATAGCTTCCTAAGCCCCTGATCTCCTCCTACATGAAGAATGCTTTCAGGTCCTCAATGCATAGATCTCTCGTCGTCCAATCTGTCCATCCAACATCTGTCCTCCTTTCTGTCGCTGTTACTCTTCATCGTGTCTCGTGTTCCTCCTAAAGTAGCAGATTAAAGACCAGCCTGTGTATAAACCCCAGCACCAGCCCCAGTGTTTGGTCTTTGTGTGGGATTGTCAGTGTTGGTATGTTCCATGCTGTATACTACAGATCATACGGGACATTTAGAAACACTGATATATAATAATCTACTTCACTTTTTTGCAGACAGAGATCACGGAGCTTCAGCAGCTTTTGTCGTCCAAAGACGCAGAGATCGAGAGTCTACAGAATCAACTGCTGTCTAGAGGAAATACCGCCAGCGACGGCATGGAACGAGGTGAGAGATTCGAGTCTGCTGAAAACGTCACGATTGTCTCCTGCAGGCTGTAAGAATGAGCTCATGACCTCATGCGTCTAGGATTATTGTCCTGAAGGATCCCGGGCGCTCGGTGCACCTCTGGCTCTTTCGAGCATTCGTTAATAAATCAGAGTAGAATTAGTTTTTATCTTAAAAATAAAAGACAAAGAAATGTCAGATTCTTCCTGTTTGGTTGTAATATTTTAATAGATACTACGCAGTGTTATAATTGTATTATTGTAATATATAATCAGTCACTTTAATTCATTCGTTTTTGATGCAGAAATTGTAAAGACAAAAAAAAACACTCACTAAAGAAATACAGTGATTTCTATTTATATACTAATAAGTTAAAATATTTATAAGTATACTTATGAAGTATTGCATTAAAATATTAAGAGTCATGAATACATTTAAAAAAGTATGTACTATCTTTAATAAATAAATAAATAAATAGATAGATAGATAGATAAGTACATTCAGGGGCACGGTGGCTTAGTGGTTAGCACGTTCGCCTCACACCTCCAGGGTCGGGGTTCGATTCCCGCCTCCACTTTGTGTGTGTGGAGTTTGCATGTTCTCCCCGTGCCTCGGGGGTTTCCTCCGGGTACTCCGGTTTCCTCCCCCGGTCCAAAGACATGCATGGTAGGTTGATTGGCGTCTCTGGAAAATTGTCCGTAGTGTGTGATTGTGTGAGTGAATGAGAGTGTGTGTGTGTGCCCTGCGATGGGTTGGCACTCCGTCCAGGGTGTATCCTGCCTTGATGCCCGATGTCGCCTGAGATAGGCACAGGCTCAGAAAATGAATGAATGAATGAATAAGTACATTCATACATAAATAAATAATAATACATTAAAAACATAAATGCAAACAAAACAAATATTTTTTTTTAATGGAAAGTATGCAGTCTGATATATTTTTAGTCCATTATTTACAAGTCAAATTGTTCAGTTATTAAATAAAATATTTATTATTTAATAAATTATTAAATGAAATATTTTAGTTCCAGATGGACAGATTGATTTAATGAGCAGCTTTATTTTGACTGGAAAATACAACAAAAATTGTAATTGTTTATTAACATTTTGTAAAATTTCACAACAATTACAATTTTTGTTGTATTTTCCAGTCAAAATAAAGCTGCTCATTAAATCTATCTGACAAAAGTATTATTAACATTTTGTAAAATTTCATAATAATAATAATAATATATATATTGTTTGTTTTAGTTTATTAAAAATAATTGTAATAAATATGTACTGTAATTACAACAACAATAATAATAATAATAATAATAATAATAATAATAATGATCATAATAATAATTGTTTTTTGTACCTTCCATACATTTAAAATGCAGATTGAATTATTTTACATGTTTAATTAATACAGTTATTTGAAATTATATTTGAAACGTGTACAAATGAGGAAATAATAAAAAAAAAATGAATGTACAGTGTTTACATGCTTTATTAGCAGCTCATTTACTGATAGATATTTTGCATATATATTAGAGAAGTTCTCTTTCTTTTTAAGAAATCTTTTTTTGTAGTGTGATGAATTAGTATATATAAATAGATTAGTGTATTATCTGAAAACGTGTGTGTTTGTCTGTCTGTCTGTCTGTCTAAAAAAATGATGCCAAAAGCTTTCTGTGCTGCTTATGTATTAATCGGTGGTCTAGAAAATAGCATTTAATTATTAAAATAAAAATTTAATTATTAGAATCATTGCATGAGGTCAAATGTGTCTGAAATCTTTGAGAAGGTGATTAATCCGTGTCTCTCTCTTCGTGTTTCTCTGCTCTGTGGTGTAGAGGAAGTGTACAGGAGGAAATTAAAAGACAAACGTAAGCAAATGTGTGACCGAATGTCTGCACTTTGCACCTCTGCTGAATGCTGAATGCCTGATATACATGCATGCTGTGTGTGTGTGTACGTGTGTGTGCATGTACTTGGGAAGT